>NW_026100009.1:0-10186 GCF_025091365.1 Daktulosphaira vitifoliae
TTGAAAAAAATAATTTGTCCCGATGAGTTATTTTTTATATGCAAATGGCTTTCGAAATTGAACAAGAAATGTAATAATTGTATAAAAAATTATCTACTATCATGATATTTTTTTTCTACTTATAAATACCATAATTTATTGAATAATAAACAAATTAAAATTATTATGTTCTATATTAAAATTTATGTATTCTCCTTTTTATTTGATATCAATATATTCAAAATTTGACTCTTTACTTTCCCACGAGAGGGGGGGGGGTTGGTTAAATATAGCAAATTTTTCATAAAAGTCAATTTTTTAAACTTAAGTTATNAATTTTTCATAAAAGTCAATTTTTTAAACTTAAGTTATGAAATTGTGCCGGAAATACTGTGTCCATTAAATATAAGTTAAATTAAAGATTATGTTATGTACTATAAATTAAAAAAAAAAACTAGCACAGGTGGGTTGCAGCACAGTTATGACGTGACATAGTTGGGTCAAGTATAATGATATCTGATAGTAATTGAAATCACTATCATAAAAAAGTTTCGATGCAAAACTGTAGATAGTGTTTAATTTTAAAAAATTGGTCGTTTTTCCAAAAGTTACACGATCACCTATTTCCTTACTTATATCCTGATTAAGATAAAGTTTGTTAAATAAAAAGGGATATAAATATTATTTCTCATAAAAAAAGGGTCAGATTTATAGAAAAATATACCAAATGATAGGTACAGACATCATGCATCTATAAAAAAAAGTTATGTCTGTTACCACATTTTCTCAGCTCACACCGAACCGATTTCTCTCAATAATACGTCAAAAGATCACAAATCGTATATAATCGAATACATTACCACCAAAAATTGAAATACCTTCTCATTTTTGCATCGAAGCTAATATTAATTTCTTGGTGAAATAATAGATCCATTATAATACTATTATTTTGCATATGAAATTTAAATTATCCTAAATTACTTAATCTGGCACTCTAAATGTAATCGATATTAACAATTTTTAAATCTAAAATAAGTATGAAGTACTTTTCATTAAGTATTCTTTGCAAAAACATTTAGTTTTCATCATATTAACACATTTTTTACATATATCATCTTTGCAACATATCTTGTTTACCAACTCATCATCTCTTTTAGTTTGTCTACACTTAAAACATATGCGAACACCTTTAAAAAAAAAAAACTTTCATTAAAAGAATATTATTATATTTGACTAGATATTTAAAACTATATTTTTTTAATTTCGTAAAATAGCGTCAAAACTTTTAGAGCAATTTATATTAAAAAATTCTAAATGAATCAGTAAACTATAACTTTTTTGGTGCTATGACTCCAACTAAGAATGCTATGGTATAAATTTTCGTTAGCTACATAATTTGATAGATTTATTCTATACTATCTCTACACTATAATTTGGATTACAAAATTGGCTGACCCCAAATGTCATTTTTGAAAAGAATACTAAAATAAAAAAATTAGAACACATTTTTCAACACTTCAATATAAGTTGTGTCATATTTTTATAAAAGTACTATTACTAAATATAAAAAATTTTCTTTCATTTTATAAAATATAATTGTATGTAAAAATACCACAATTTTACTAATACTCAAACTGTTGTTTAAAAGGGTAAAAGTATGAGTACATTAAGGTATACGTAGGATACGATACAAAATACGTAGGAAATTAATTAATGGCTAGACACATGGAGATACAAATTTTTATGGTAATGTAATTTTAAAATATTTTTTTCAATTTCTAAAATTGAGAGAATTTTTTGAATGATATAATTGACAGTGATAATTAATTCATTAAAAAAAAATCCATGAATATTGAAAAAAATTGTCTGAGCTACTATAGAGTTATGTGGGGTAAATGTAAACAAATGATTTAATTATTAATTAATTTTTTTTTTAATATACCTTCAAGTGGATTTCCTTGGCAATGTGGACATTTAATTACTCCATTATTTAACCATTTATCTAAACATTTTCTATGCAATGTCTTAAAACAACATGGTAGTTTATAATCATTTACCTTTAATTTTAGAAGACATATCATACAATCTAAAAAATATTAATTTATCACAATAAGAAATATTGTTAACTTTTAATTATATTATTTTATTGATCACACTCTTTATTTCTCTAAATTTTTTGTTATTCGGAAAACACCTAATTACAATTGAGTGGCTATTTAATAATATTTTATAAAAAACACTAATTTATATATAACATTTTAATTTAAAACGTATTGTATTTAGTATTAATAGACATTTTCATTAAATCTAATTATTATCCCGACAATGCACTCCTGTATTTGCTTGCAAAAATCACTCACATGGGGTAATTTACTACTCTAGTGTAATATTTACATATTCTATATATAATAATAAAATTTATATAAAAATAAATACTTCAAAATATAATAATAGAAAATAAAATTATTTTTGTCATAATGCCAAAGCCTTCATGGCAAATTTCTAATATATAATATTTACAAATAAGTTCACATGGTTTTTAGCAAAATATTTTTGGTTTGTTTAATTTAATTTAACATTTAACTTTAAATGATGGCACGAAATGCTTTAGTGGCATTGAATTCGAAAACTACTGTAAAAATTAGGCATTAGATATTTAATAAGGCACATTTCATTCTGCGTCAAATGGTTGTGCTGAATCAGTTGTCAAAATCCTAAAATTCCTAAAAAAAAATGCTCATTCTCTATAGACTAGTTAAACAAATTTTTGCTAATGCATAGAAACACACCACATACAACAACACACGAGACACCAGATAAGTTAATGTTAGGGCATTCAATTAGAACAATATTTGATTTACTAATACCCAGCACTAATGAGGTAGTAGTAAATAGTCAAATTTCTCAGATAAAATATGGGGGAAATAGAAACATAAACGTAAAAGAGGGTACTTGTAAAAGATTATAGAAACATAGGAGAAAACTGGCAAAAAGCTACTGTCACTGAAAACATAAGTGACAAAATACATAAATTTACATTAGATAAAGGTACCACGTGGACAAGACATGACAATCAAATTTGGCCATTAAACAAAACAAGTGGTTCCTTATCCCCCGTAGGTAAAAATACTAACATAGAAAACAATGACCTCACAGAATCAACCTACCACTCTGCAATAAATGTCCCCGACCTGTTAGAATTAAAAAATCAATTCAGAGTTTCTCTCCATCCGACTACAAATGACAACAAATAATTTTACACTATGTAACATCTCTGTCTATATGAATGAACATCTTATCTGGTTATAAACGGTAAACTATAAGCTAAATCTTACTCTCTCATCAAATTTTAGCTTCGATGCGAAGCTGAGAAGGTATTGGTTTTACTAAGATGTGTTTTATTTTATTTATTTTTTTTTTTTTTGTGTCTGTTACCACTTTTTCTCAGCTCTCACCGAACCGATTTCTTTCAATGATACGTCAAAAGATCACAAAGCGTATCTAGTCGAAGACATTACCCTTAAAAATTGAAAAAAATTCCCTCGTTCCCCGTAAATGGGGGAAACCTCCAAAAAAATTACTAATTTAAAAATCGCTAATTTTCGATATTTTTTCAATTTTTTTTCTTAAAACTTCCATAACTTTTTGAAAAATCAACAAATCAACATAATTTTTTTTATACTAAAACCTTAGATATTTACCTTTCATTTGATATCATTTTTTTGAAAATCTATCACTTAACCTGCTCATTGGGGGGGATTTAAAATAGCAATTTTTTTACAAAAATTAACTTTTTCAACTTAATTTTTGAAAATGTTCTGGAAATACTGCGTCCTTCAAACATATATCAAATTAAAGCGCCATAACTTTTTCGAAAATGAACATATCAATATAATTCTTTTTTATATAGATGCATAATATTATTACCTTTCATTTGGTATATTTTTTTCATAAATTTAACCCTTAACCTGCCCACAAGGGGGGATTTAAAATGACAACTTTTTCACAAAAAATTAATTTTTTTAACTTAAATTTTGAAAATGTTCCGGAAGGTCTGACACTTTTATATATATCTTAAATTAAAGCTAATGTAATATACTTTATAATGGTAAAAAAAAATTTCGGACTTTATTTTATCTTCATGGTGAAAACAGACATTAAACTTAATAAAAAAAATACGATTTTTGTAAAAAAATTCTTTTTTATATTTTTAACTTTATAATGCTATAACTTTTTGAAAGATGTATGGATCAATATAATTCTTTTTTTTGTAGATGCATGATGTTTTTACCTATCATTTGGTATATTTTTTTTATAAATCTGACTTTTTACCTGCCTACAGGGGGGGATTCAAAATGACAACTTTTTCACAAAAAATTTACTTTTTCAACTTAAATTTTGAAAGTGTTCCGGAAAGTCTGACACTTTTTTATATATATTAAATTAAAGCTAATGTAATCTACTTTATTATGTAAAAAAAAAATTTCGGACTTTATTTTGTCTTCACGATGAAAATGGCTACCAAATGCTATTATTGTGTGAAAATTCTCAATTTTATTTTTTACATTTTTAACTTTATAATGCTATAACTTATTGAAAAGTGTATTGATCAATATAATTTTTTTATGGGAAATTCTATTTTTTAATAATCCCTTTTTCATTCGACATACTTTATCTTAATCAGGATATTAATAAGGAACTAGCAGTTTATGAAGCTTTTGGAATAATCCACCAATTTTTTAAAATTAAACTATCTAAAGATTTGCATCGAAGCGTTTTTTTTTGATAGTGATTTTAATCACTGTCAGATATCATTATACTTGATCCATCTATACCACGTCACCACTGTGCCGCGACCCCCCTGTGCTGGGTTTTTCTATTTTTAATTATGTGTTAGTAATTATATAAAATACGAGGTGTGACAATAAAATAATGAGACTTTTTTAATAAAAGTTCTTTATTTTTAAAATTTTACAATTTAATGATTGTCACCTTCAAATAATCTTCCCTCAGCATCAACACATTTTTGCATACGTCGATGCCATTCTTGCAAAAAATGTTGCCAATCGCTTTCAGTTAGCTCTTTTAGAAGTTCTGCCGTTTTCATTTTTACGTCATCAACCGTTTGAAAATGGGTTCCTTTTAATATACTTTTATTTTTTGGGAATAAGAAGAAGTCACAAGAACCAAGGTCTAGCAAGTACGGGGGATGTTGAAGTATAGAAATATTTTTTTTAGTTAAAAAACGTTGAATTGAAAAGGCACTGTGAGCTGGAGCATTGTCTTGGTGAAGAACTCAACCATTCTTCCACAGATCTGGTCGTTTTTTCTAACACGTTCTCTTAAATTAATGAATACCTCTTTATAATAATATTGGTTGACAGTTTGCCCACTAGAAACCCATTCAATAAAAATTATTCGCTTAATGTCAAAAAAAACAATGAGCATTGCTTTGAATTTCGACTTACTCATTCGTGCTTTCTTCATTCTTGGGGAAGCTGATGTCTTCCAATGCATGGATTGCCTTTTAGTTTCAGGATCATGTATAAAAATCTACGCTTTATCACGCGTATTATTATTATATTATTTATTATTATTATTATGATAATAATGATATTATTTATAAAAGATGATTTTTAAAAGACCTTTGGTGATTTTTTAAGGTGTCCGAACAAATTTCTTTGCAATTGAATTTTTGATTAATCATCAAATTTTTAGAGACCATTTTAGCATACACTTTTTTCATATTTAAATTTTCAATTGAAATTTTACGAACACTTTCTTTATCAATATTTACCATCTCAGCTACAACTCTAACACTTAATCGACGATCTTACCGAATAATTTTGTTGATTTTATCAACGTTTTCGTTTGTTGAACATTTTCACGTCCTCTCTTCCATTATAAAACCATTTGAGCCATTCAAAAACGCGAGCTCTTGATAAACATTCTTCACCATAAACTTCACATAAAATACGAAATGATTCCGCGGCAGTTTTTTTTTAATTTAACAAGAAATTTAATGTTAACACGTTGTTCGATTTTTATATCTAACATTTTTTGGCAGTTCAGTCGAATTCGCACTAATAACAAGGTTACTAACGCATAAGAAAATTAACCGATTTCATCAGTGTTTTTAGTACTTTTAAATAAGTGTTCCCTAATCATAATTCAATAATCGTTTTATAGATAACGTTAATAGTTGAGGTTATATTTAGAAAGTCTCGTTATTTTACTGTCACACCTCGTATAATTGTATTATAATTTTATAAGGAAGAGGAGTTACGTATTGATAAATATTAAAAATATTAGTAGTGGGGATTGTCAACTACTTGTGAGTGCGGCCACCGGCACACACACACCATTAACAATTATATTGTTTCTCAATAAAAACTTATTTTCCGTTTAACTATTTGATGTTGTCTTTCATAGTAAAAATACAACAACTGGGTTAACCAAACATCACGTGCACGCGGTGATGACAATAATTTTTTTTTAAAAATGGTTAGTGTGATAAATAATCAAACACTGCTAAGTTTTACTTTGCAAAATTCATAATAGGATTTTACCTAGCTGTTTTTAATAGAAGCAATTTTTTTATTTGTTAATGGATAATTATTATTTGCATAATGCCTTTCAATTATCTCTATATAATTAGTCTATGGTAATGTAGGACAATAGTAATAATATCAGAATAAAAAAATCCAACACGGTGGTGACGTGGTATAGTTGTGTCCAGTATAAATGATATCTGACAGTGATTTAAATCACAATTATAAAAACCGCTTCGATGCATATCTGTAGTGTTTAATTAAAAAAAAAAATTGTCAAAAAAGTAGGTCAAGTGAAAGCTGAGAAAATAAATAATAGCTACAAAAAAAAAACTACATAGTAAAATAATATTAATATGAATTTCTTCTCATGAGAGGAAACTACAGTAATGGGATCCTTGATAATTATTGAAGTTATTAAATCTAAGTGAGATAAAAATCAAATGAGTTAAACGTTTTTTTCTAACTCAAAAACAATTAAGAAAAAATTCAGTGCCAGAGGCATGAAAGATGTAACGTGACAAAAGTATCTATTTATTTTTTTTGTCTATTTGTATATATATATATATTTGTGTTGAGCCGAATGCGGACTGCGACGGCGTTTGTCAGTAAAATTATCATGATAAGGTATTGTGATTTGTTTATGCGCATGCGAGATAGTCAGCTGTGTACTAGAGGTGTGTCGTTCGCGAACGAACGGATCGCATTGAATGGGTCAAAATAGTGAACGAAATGATTCAGATCGCCGAACCGTAGTGATCCGGATCCCCCAAAAACTAATTTTTTCCCGTATAAATCACACTGTACCGATTTGATCGCTTACCAAATATCAATGATAACATGATAACATATTCATATGTCATTTGTTTATACGACATATCCCTAATCCGAATCGCGAATCATGCATGCGATTCGCAAATCAAGAACCGCAAAAGAATCAAAACTATACTGAATGTTCCATTCAATTGACTCAAAATATCTTTTAAATCGCGAACGGGTCTTTGAACCGGATCTTCTAGTTGACCTGATTCGAATGAATCGGATCACTTAGGTGAACCATAATTCCCATCTCTACTGTGTACTACTTCAGACCGGTTAATGGACGGCATTTGTGTGTACATTCACCCCGCTCCTTTCCTATCTTGAACGACATTTGCACTGCTCACCGCATACATTGTCGCCTTATGATTTAAATTGATCTTAGTAATTTTCGGCACTGAGTATTAAGTTTTTTTTTGGACCCCTACTCTAAAGGCTAGCCGTGTTATTGCCAACGGACTGCCGGGTAAATCGTCGAACGGGTTGTCGGAAATTAGCCATCGTCGGAACTGGTACGCTAATTTTCGTCCGTAGCGGTGTGTTTATTTTTGTTGTGTGCGTTGCAACAGATTGGTTTTTTATATTTCTATTTTTTTTATCGTGAGTGNGTTTTTTATATTTCTATTTTTTTTATCGTGAGTGGCCGCTAAATTTATATTATGTAAACTTTTGTTTAATTGCGTCGGTTGAGCCTGCCTCCTATTCTTTAGCCTGGTAATGTATAATTTATTATTTATGTTTTATTTATTATTTATTATACCTATTTTTGTTTTTTTTAAGTGCGCCGTGTCTTAAGCACGTGTGGCGAATTTTTTTTATTTTTATTTAGGTGCCCTTAGTTTTTATTTAGATCCCGCAACATGACAGGCGTGTACAAGACCACCTGTCATGTTATATATATTTTGTTGTGACTTTTTATAGGTTTTCTATGATATTTTATTGGGTGATGAATATGTTATTAGTACAATGTGGTGACTTAGTGCATTTTATTCCGGGGTGTCCCAACGTCTTGCAAGCTAAGTCTATCTGCCAAAAACCAGTCACTTACTTGGGATGTATACCCGCCGTGCTTAGCGATTATGCCGCGATTAATAGTCGGTGGGTACCCGAAGACGTTCATCGTATTCTCTAATAATAAAAGTGTAGGTGTAACTATTTTTTTTATTAATGTCTGTTTTTTTTTTCTTCTCTCTGTTCCCCTTTAATTTGTAGACGAGGTTTTTTGACCATTCGGTTTTTTGCCTGGTAGTAACGTAATATTTTTTTGTTTTTTTTTTTTTTACTTAATAAATTCCCCTTAATTTAAAGGCACCGTCATATTTTTCTTTTTTTTTACATCTTCCATCTTCAATGGACTCGTGTATTATTTTTTTTTCCTATCAAAAATCATCTCCCCTTAGTTTATAAGGTACGGGCAACGACATTGTATAAGGTCACCCCTCACTAATATGGTTATGTGACAACTGTCACGAGGTTTTGGTGTACATCTACTATCAACGACTCAACGGATATCAACTTTAATATTTATTATTTTTATATTTTTGTCTAATTGTTTTAACATACAAAATTTAATTTTTCTTTAAAATCCTACTGTGGCCCGACAATACATTGTCTCGCCCAATTGGTCGGCGACCCTTTTTCTTGTTACTTTTTCAATACGCCATGAAAGTTATAAATTTTTTCGTTGCGGCCAATTAGTTTGATTTTTTTTTTATATTTGTAACCTTTCAAAGACTCTAGTGTTACCGTTTCAGAAACCGTACGTCGCATTTGTCACTTAATAAAAATGGAAATTTAGCTAGTTCTAATTTTAAAGTTATTTTTCTCGACTTCAAAGAAACAAAAAAATTTAAGTATGTTTAACTTTTTACACTATGTCAATTAGATTGATATAATATTTATGAAAATCAGTGTAATCCCCTTATAATAAAATAAAATACAAAGCCAATAATTTTAACACAAAAATTTAATATTTTTGAATACGGTAGCTATTTTCATCATGAAGACAAAATAAAGTCCAACATTTTTTTTTTATATTAAAGTATATTACATAAGCTTTAATTTAAAATATATATAAAAGTGTCAGTATTTCCGGAACACTTTCAAAAATTAAGTTGAAAAAGTTCTACTTTCTATATGCATTTTTATGTTTTGAACCCCTCCTGTATAAAGGGAAATGGTTCGATTTAAAAAAAAAAGTATGTCGAATGAAAGAAGTATATAAATATTATTTCTTATAAAAAAATTGTATTGATCCATACATTTTTCAAAAAGTTATAACATTTTAAAGTTAAAAATGTAAAATACAGAGTGGCCCATAATAACCTTACACGTTTGTTTTTTTAATAACCCAGCGAAAAATGCTTGTACAGAGATAATTTAAGTACTAATATAAAGTAGAAATATGCCGTTTTTAGACAGTGTATTTAAATAACTTTTACAATTTAGGTCTTAAAAATTATTCCTTGCAGATGATTACCCTCATTTTTTATACATTCAAGCAGACGTTTTTTTTAGTTTTCGAACACCTTCACCAGCATATCTGTACCAAAAAGGCCCGATTCTCGAATAATGTTGTTCTTGAGTTGTTCCAAAGTCCTGAAATTGTCCGCATACACTTTAGATTTCAAATATTCCCATAGAAAATAGTAACACGCTGTTAAGTCACGCGACCTAGGCGGCCAACGAATTTNATAAGTCACGCGACCTAGGCGGCCAACGAATTTCAGTGTTTCGCGAAACCAGTCTATGGCGGTAATGTTTTCGCAACAGTTCAATCATTTCTTTCGCCGAATGGCTGGTCGCCCTGTCTTGCTGGAACCACGTAGCTGGTAATT
>NW_026100010.1:0-5857 GCF_025091365.1 Daktulosphaira vitifoliae
ATTTATGATTGCTATCTCACATTAATGTTCCTTACAGCCACACTGTGGTTAGTCAAATCCGTGGATAAAGTCATAATTAAGCTGCGAATCTATAAATAGCGACTACATAAAAAAAACCCAGCACAAGGAAGTCGCGGCACAGTGGTGACGTGGCATAGTTGGATCAAGTATAATGATATCTGACAGTGATTAAAATCACTATAAAAAAAAACNTTGCGAATCTATAAATAGCGACTACATAAAAAAAACCCAGCACAAGGAAGTCGCGGCACAGTGTTGACGTGGCATAGTTGGATCATGTATAATGATATCTGACAGTGATTAAAATCACCATAAAAAAAAACGCTTCGATGCAAATCTTTAGATAGTGTTTAATTTTAAAAAATTGGTGGATTATTCCAAAAGCTTCATAAACTGCTAGTTCCTTATTAATATCCTGATTAAGATAAAGTATGTCGAATGAAAAAGGGATTATTAAAAAATATTATTTCTCATAAAAAAATNTATTTCCCATAAAAAAATTATATTGATCAATACACTTTTCAATAAGTTATAGCATTATAAAGTTAAAAATGTAAAAAATAAAATCGAAAATTTTCACACAATAATAGCATTTGGTAGCCATTTTCATCGTGAAGACAAAACAAAGTCCGAAATTTTTTTTTTCATAATAAAGTATATTACATTAGCTTTAATTTAAGATATATATAAAAGTGTCAGTCCTTCCGGAACACTTTCAAAATTTAAGTTGAAAAAGTCAATTTTTTGTGAAAAATTTGTCATTTTGAATCCCCCCTTGTAGGCAGGTAAAAAGTCAGATTTATAAAAAAAATATACCAAATAATAGGTAAAGACATCATGCATCTACATAAAAAATAATTATATTGATCCATACATCTTTCAAAAAGTTATAGCATTATAAAGTTAAAAATATAAAAAAGAATTTTTTTACAAAAATCGTATTTTTTTTATTAAGTTTGATGTCTGTTTTCACCATGAAGATAAAATAAAGTTCGAAATTTTTTTTTACCATAATAAAGTATATTACATTAACTTTAATTTAAGATATATATATAAGTGTCAGACTTTCCGGAACACTTTCCAAATTTAAGTTGAAAAAGTTCTACTTTCTACATGCACTTTTTAGATTTGAACCCCCCTCGTATATAGGGAAATGGTCCGATTTAAAAAAACAGTATGTCAACTGAAAGATGTATATAAATACTACTCTTCATGAAAAAATTGTACTGATCCATACATTTTTCAAAAAGTTATAGCATTATGAATTTAAAAATATAAAATACAAAATCGAAAATTTTCACACAAAAATAGCATTTGGTAGACATTTTCACCATGAAGATAAATTAAAGTCCGAAATTTTTTGCATAATAAAGAACATTACATTAGCTTTAATTTAAGATATATATATAAGTGTCAGAACTTCCGGAACATTTTCAAAAGTTAAGTTGAAAAAGTTAATTTTTGTGAAAAAGTTGTCATTTTAAATGCCCCCTTGTGGGCAGGTTAAGGGTTAAATTTATGAAAAAAAATACCAAATGAAAAGTAATGATATTATGCATCTATATAAAAAAGAATTACATTGATATGTTCATTTTTTGAAAAAGTTATGGCACGTTTAAGTAAAATAAATTGAAAAAATTTCGAAAATTAGCGATTTTTAAATTTGTAATTTTTTTGGAGGTTTCCCCCATTTACGGGGAACGAGGGAAATTTTTTCAATTTTTAAGGGTAATGTCTTCGACTAGATACGATTTGTGATCTTTTGACGTATCGTTGAAAGAAATCGGTTCGGTGAGATCTGAGAAAATGTGGTAACAGACACAAAAAAAAAATAAATAAATAAATAAACACATCTTAGTAAAACCAATACCTTCTCAGCTTCGCATCGAAGCTAAAAATAAATAAATAAATAAAAAAACACATCATAGTAAAATTAAAACCTTCTCAGCTTCACATCGAAGCTAAAAAAAATGCATAAATGGAAAGGCTTAAAAGCTTCTACGGGAGTAATTAAATTTAACTCGTGTTTTATTAATAGAAATTCAAATTTTAATTATGTTAAAAAATGCAGCAATTAAATTCTAAGACTACTGTTATATGCCTAGCAAATTGTAACTCAAACAATAATAATAAAATATTTCTCATAAAATATTCATTTCTCTAATTACATTTTCGAGAATTAAAAATAGTTTAGCAGATAATTTGGGTGATCATAAAACAAAGAGATGATCATCGTTGTGATGACGCTCAATGACGACTATTGACTGAAATGTCACACAAACTCTTCTTTTGTAAAATTTTACTGCTATATATTCAATTAAAAATATAAAAATGTAATAATAAATAACCAGCTAAAATTATTTGATTTACATAGCTAAAACCTACGGAATTTATAGCACATAACCAAAAAATAATTTGCATGGGTATTATAGAATTATATAAAAAATTATTATTCTATGTAGAATTTCGATGATATCTCGTTTAAACAATCACGAATTTACATATAATCAAAAAAAATGAAGTTAAACTGTATAATGAGTTTGTTTTATAATTAATGATAATTACATTTTAATTTCAACCCGTTCTGGCATAAATCTCGAAATAATTCTAAATTAGAATGTACGATGTTTGACTTTTACTGATTCTATTATGTTTTAGGTGCGTGTTGAGTCCATTTGTTATTCTAGGCGATTTCTACAATGCCNTTCTATTATGTTTTAGGTGTGTGTTGAGTCCATTTGTTATTCTAGGCGATTTCTACAATGCCACATAACCCCGTCCACCCGAGACACGAAAGTCGTAAACAAGAAATACATAATTAAAGCTGGCAAGATTACACTTAAGAGTAAAAAATTTAGTCCTAAGACTTTTCGTAAGTTATTAATGATTTAAAGTAATGACAGGAGGTAAGTACGGATTTAGTTATTTTTATCACTAGACATTTCTTTACATCACTCTTTCCCACGCCTAAGTTTAAAAATATTAATAGCTTCAAAAATACTGGCTCAAAAGTTGCTATAAACTAGTCGATTTCTTAATAAGATCATTTTCTATTTTATAAACTAACTAATTAATTATGTATGTTTCTATTTAAAAAAATAAAGTTAACACACAAAAAAAAAATTTTCAAAAAACTATATATTTTAAGAGAAATCGAATAGCAGCGAGTAAAGCCACGTCAAGTAAGTTAAATGAGTCATACATTTATTAAAAATTTAATAATAAAATAACATAAAAATTTGCAGACATTTATTAGGATTAAATATCAAATATTTAACAACAGATTTATATATTAACTTTTTATATTTTTTATTTGTTTGATTTTACTTTTAGATAATTAAACATCATTATTAATTATTCCACATATTATTTTTCCACATAAAGTGAATATTTGAAAAGAGATATTCGTCAGAATTTAATATTTACTATATATTTTTTTTAATTATTTATAAAAAATTAATAAACTTTAATTCATCAAAAAGTGTCAAGAATATTATACTCTGAACATTTTAGCTTCGATGCGAAGCTGAGAAGGTATTAATTTTACTATGATGTGTTTTTTTTTTTTTTTTTTTTTTTTTTTATTTTTTTTTTTGTGTCTGTGAACGCTCAATCTCAGCTCTCGCTGGACCGATTTTGATGAACAATATGTCAAAAGATCACAAATCGTATCTAGTCGAAGACATTACCCTCAAAAATTGAAAAAAATTCCCTCGTTCCCCGTAAACGGGGGAAATCCCCCAAAAAATTACAAATTTAAAAATCGCTAATTTTCGATATTTTTTCAATTTTTTTTACTTAAAATTGCCATAACTTTTTTAAAAATGATCGAATCAATATAATTTTTTTTTTTATAGATACCTTAAATATTTACCTATCATTTTATATATTTTTGTGAACATTTGACCCTTTAACAGCCCACAGGAAGGGTTTCAAAATGGTAGCTTTTTTACAAAAAAAGAACTTTTTCAACTTAACTTTTGAAAATGTTCCGGAAAGACTGACACTTTTATATATATATATATTAAATTAAAGCTTATGTAATATAATTTATTTTGAAAAAAAAAAATTTGACCTCTGGACTTGTCTTCGTGGTGAAAACGGACATCAAAGTTAAAGAAGAACGTATGATTTCCGTGAAAAAATTCTCGATTTTATATGTTATATTATTAAATTTATGTTTTATATAACTTTTGGAAAAATGTATGGATCAATATAATTATTTTTTTATTGTAAATTTTTATATACCCCTTTCATCTGACACGTTTTTTTTTGTAAATCGGATCATACCTCTTTATACAAGGGGGGTCAAAACTTTAAACATGTGTATTGTTACTAGGACATTTTCAATTTAATTTTTGAAAATGTTCCACAAATACTGACACTTTTATATATATCTTAAATTAAAGCTAATGTAATATACTTTAATCTGAAAAAAAAAATTTGATCTCTGGACTTGTCTTCATGGTGAAAATGACTGCCGTATTCAAAAATATGCTATTTTTGTGTTAAAATTCTGGGATTTGTATTTTATTTTATTTTAAAATACCTGACAAGGAGAGTACAGATTTTCATAAATATTATATAAATAAATAATTAATATAGCATAGAAAGTTAAAATTATTTAAATTTGTTTGCTTCTTTTTAATCGAGAAAAATAACTTTGAAATTTGAATCAGCTTAAATAGCCAATTTTTCAACCAACAGAAGCAGCGTACAGTTGCCGAGTTGGTAAAATTTATGTTTTACACTCTTGGGGTACGAGGTTCCAACCCGCGTATGGCAGTGAAATTTTTGCATTTTTTCTTAATTCTTTTTAAGTTAGTATAAATTTTTAACTTGTTTGATTTTTATCTCATTTACATTTGTAAGGTTTCAGCCAAACAGAGGGCCTACTAATTACCCACATACATAATACCTAATGCACACACTATTAACTGATAAGATTAATATAAAAAAAAAAACTTGTATAAATTCTGCAACATTACACATTCAATAACTTCAATAAAGATCAAGGACCCTATCACTTTAGTCGCTCCTTGCAAGAAGAAATTTCTTATTCGTATTAAAATTATTTTACTATATTTTAAGTTTTAGCTTCGATGCAAAGCTGAGAAGATATTTTTTTGNACAAAGCTGAGGAGATATTTTTTTGTGACTATCATTTATTTACTCTGCTCTAACTTGACCTACTTTTTTCCATAGTAGTAAAAAATACTTTTAAAAACTATTTTAAATAATATTCAAATATTTAAAAAAAAATGTATTTAAAATACTATTTGAATACTTTTCATACAAAAGTATTTGAGTAATACTAAATTACTTTACAAAAGTATTTCAAATACTAAGAATACAATTAAAAAATAATAATAATGTTTTTATTTTAACTAAGAGCAAAAGGTTTCACCTAAATAAATANTTGTTTTTAATTTAACTAAGAGCAAAAGGTTTCACCTAAATAAATAATTACCAAGAGGGTAATTTGAGTCAAATATTGAGTACTCTTAAATTAAGAGAACTCATTTATTATTTTCGATATTTTTTGTTAGAGGTAAATAAAATTAATTATTGGAGACTAATCAGTGAAAAAAACCCAGAACAGGGGGGTCGCGGCACAGTGTTGACGTGGCATAGTTGGATCATGTATAATGATATCTGACAGTGATTAAAATCACCATAAAAAAAAAACGCTTCGATGCAAATCTTTAGATAGTGTTTAATTTTAAAAAATTGGTGGATTATTCCAAAAGCTTCATAAACTGCTAATTCCTTATTAATATCCTGATTAAGATAAAGTATGTCGAATGAAAAAGGGATTATTAAAAAATAGTATTTC
>NW_026100010.1:5993-6333 GCF_025091365.1 Daktulosphaira vitifoliae
TAAAGTAGATTACATTAGCTTTCATTTAAGATATATATAAAAGTGTCAGACTTTCCGGAACACTTACAAAATTTAAGTTGAAAAAGTCAATTTTTTGTGAAAAAGTTGTCATTTTGAATCCCCCCCTGTAGGCAGGTAAAAAGTCAGATTTATAAAAAAAATATACCAAATGATAGGTAAAGACATCATGCATCTACAAAAAAAAGAATTATATTGATCCATACATCTTTCGAGAAGTTATAGCATTATAAAGTTAAAAATATAAAAAAGAATTTTTTTACAAAAATCGTATTTTTTTTATTAAGTTTAATGTCTGTTTTCACCATGAAGATAAAATAAA
>NW_026100010.1:6538-10185 GCF_025091365.1 Daktulosphaira vitifoliae
AAAAAAAAAAAAACACATCTTAGTAAAACCAATACCTTCTCAGCTTCGCATCAAAACTAAAATAAATATTAGTACACGTGTAAAAACCTGTAAAGTATGTCTATTGACAATAGATTAAATCATTTGAATCTGCAATAAGCTATTGTGGGTTCAACTGATGTATTAAAAATAGATGTATACATAATAGCATTTAGATAAGCACAATAATTGTGTTATACTATAATGTAACANGTAAATCATTTGAATCTGCAATAAGCTATTGTGGGTTCAACTGATGTATTAAATATAGATGTATACATAATAGCATTTAGATAAGCACAATAATTGTGTTATACTATAATGTAACATATAAAATAACAGAGAATTATTCTCAATTTTTATTTTGACTGGGTTTAATTTGCTTGCTGTGTCACGGTTAGCAAATTAAAAAAAAAAAAAGTATATTAATAGTACTGAATATTAAACAGTATTAAATACTAAATAATTGTATTTAAAATACTACTCAGATACTTTTTATTAAATGTATTTAAAAATACTATTCAATACCAATGAAAGTATTTGAATACTTTTATTCAAATACATTTACTCAAATGCTTTACGCTTTTGCTTTTTTCAACGATACGTCAACATGTTCTCTATAAAGACAATTAAAATCATTAATTTCTAATGTTTTCAAAATATTTATTAACGAATAAAGTTTGATATGATAGGTTTGAACTACCAAATTATATCATTTTACTTTGTAATTTAATAATTTTGTTACTCTATTTGTGTGTGCTTTTACTAGACTATAATATTACAAATTTTTTTGTAACATGTTGCTATATAAAACATTTCTAAAAAAAATGATCATTTTTTCTCCTGAATTAATAATTGATTTTTACAAATATAATCAAATTTTATAATACGGTCAATTGAGTAAATCTTTTTAACAACTTTGTTTTAGTTAAAGTAAATCATTAAAATTAATTAAGTTCTCAATATTTCAATTGTAAAATCTTTTCAAACACCAAAAGTTACTAGGAAATTATTACTATTACTTCTATTTAAGTTATCTATTACCATAAAAATGCAAAAAAATATTGAGCTTTTCTGATAAATTTACAATAAATAGTAATTATAAAACTTTTTGACTGCATATTGATTTTAACGATACAATTTTTTTAATTTTCATAAAATTTTCTATTTAATGATGTCAATGTCAAACTTGCCAATTGAGCTAAAAGTTATAGTAAAATAAATTACTTTTTTTTACTATAAACATTTACTACAATCAACTTTAAACGATTAAATAAATAGGTTAAATATGTCATTTTCCTTATTTTTAACATATTAATCAAAATCAGTATTAATTTAAAACACTTTTTTTTGTTCTTAATTATTTTTTTTTATATCTAAATACTATTTTTTTTTTTATAAATCTAACCCTTTACCTGCCCACAAGAGGGATTCAAAATAAAAACTTTTTTTTTTTAGATAAAGTAAATCATTAAAATTAATTCAGTTCTGGATATTTCAATAGTAGAATCTTTTTAAATACCAAAAATTACTTAAAAATGATTACTATGTTTTCATTTTAAGTGTTCTATTACGATAAAAATGCAAAAAATAAATGAGTTTTTCTGATACAATATACTATAAATAGTAATTCAAAAATTTCCTGACTGCATATTAATCTTAAAAATNAAATAATGAGTTTTTCTGATAAATATACTGTAAATAGTAATTATAAAATTTCCTGACTGCATATTAATCTTAAAAATAACATTGTTTTAATTATCATCAAAATTTCTATTTAATGATTTATTCTAATCAACGAAGGAGTAATTTTGGAGAATAGCAGAAAAAATTCCCAACCAATTTTTTTTTTTTAAATAGGCAATTGGTGAATTATTCCAAAAGCAATATCAACTCTTATTTCTTTATTTATATCCTGATTAATAGTTATTTGATTTTAAAATATAATATATGAATAAATACTAATTATAGTTTTTAAATTTAGTATGAAATTGATATTCAATAATTTAATATTGTAATTTAAACGGAGAAATTATAAAAATAATAAAGAAGTTNAACGAAGAAATTATACAAATAATAAAGAAGTTGTATTTTGCTTTATTTTTATGTGTATAAAAATTTAAAGGGCTTGATACAATAATTATCAATAAAAACTGTTTGTTACTATAAANAAATAATATTGATAATTTTTCTTTTTTCTTTTAGTGCCCTACATTTCTCAATTTAACAATCATATATACAGGTTGATTTTTTTATCATAACCCACTCAATTACTTGCAGAATAATAATAATTTAAACATTTTTTTTAATTATTATCTTTAGTTACATATTATTCTTCAATTTTTAACTATGTAATACTTTTTAAGTTCATCCCTTATGCCTTGTAAGGGGGTCAACTTTGTTTTTTTAAATGGTAATATATATTTTTAATTTAATAAAATGTTTGAATTTTTAATTTAATAGTAAATGGCATTTGAATTTTTAATATAACTCAATTCGTTTATTAGATATAATCATTTAAAGTTTCAAATTTTTGAGTTAATATACATGTATAATACACAAGGGTTTACAAATACAGGTAGCTAATTGGTTTTTGATGACATTGCTGTCAATAATGTCTATTTATAAACTCACAACAGTGTACCCTACTATCATTGATAATAACAATGCTGTTTACCTGCTAATATCGATGTCATAAAAAATCAATCTCCAGCTATATACTATTTTTTTCTCCCGCTATATACTATTTTCTCAGCCCCTCAAATAAGGTCGACCTGGAAGAGATATTTCATTTTTTACGCGTTAAAATTACCGTTTTTCTCCTATCGTCTCCCGTCCCGTACCGTTCGACGGCGCTTACGGTCCCGCGTCTTTTCCTACCTTTGTTCGAATTTTTCGCCGTACCCGTTTTCTTAAATTCGCGAAAAACGCTATTTCATGGAACGCTAAACGACGCCGAATAGGGGAACGCGCCTCCCACTAGGCCCGTTTTCGTCCTTATCACCGCGTTCGTTATCACCACCGCGCCGCCGCCGTTTTGTGCGTCGTCGTCGTCCTCGACCGCCGTTTTTACGGGGATCGCACCTTTGCCACGAACTGATGATGCTCCGACATTTACATACTTCGACATTTGACAAAGTAGTAATTGTTACGAACATCTGGTACTCCGACCATCTGATTCTTAGGTTACCAAAATTATGACGGATTTTACTCTGACATTATCGATAGTTTGATTATGCATCGAAAGTAGTAGGGTAATATAGGGGATTCTGTTTCCCCCCCGCTTCACCCACCCACCTCACCACATGTGGTGTAGGTGAAGAGGTGTGGAGGGGGAAATAAATCCAACGTAAACTAACATAATTCAATGGGAGAGGGAACGTTGAAACCCAACGTAAACTAATCTAAGGCAGGTGAGGAACCTCTCCTCTTCCACCAAGTCTTATGATAGGGGGATAATGAAACACGACGTTAACTAACACAACTTGTCACGCACCTAAATTATGCTCGGCCATACAGGGTGANACGCACCTAAATTATGCTCGGCCATACAGGGTGATTTTTTTATCATAACCCACTCAATTACTTAAAGAATAATAATAATTTAAACATTTTTTTTTATTACTGTC
>NW_026100011.1:0-10160 GCF_025091365.1 Daktulosphaira vitifoliae
ATGTGTCATATTTTTGAATGAAAACAATGTGAATTTTTTTAAAAACTGAGAATTATTGAAATTGGACTTTTTATTTCCAAATAAATTAATTCTTATAGTATATTAATTTAAATCCAGAAAATAATAGGATAGATAAAACTTGATTGAAGATCATACATAATATAAGATAAAGGAATTCTTCTTACTAAAATACATGGTATGTATTTTTTGGAAAAATTATACTTGTACCCAATTAAAAAAAAATCTACTTAATTTTTAATTAAACTTAATTATAAGAAAAACGTTTCTAAATTATTAATGTATTTATTTAGTAGTTACAATTCAACTAAGACTTGTCATCCGTAAACCACAAATTAGGTAATTTTAACTTTTACATTGTTTTTGTTAAGTCTATCAAGGTTCAATGTTGCCATTGAAGAATAAAGTAAACAAAAAGTGGCTAGTCACAATTGTAGCACTTTAGGTTTAATGATTAAAACGTAAAGTATATTCAAACGTCCAGAGCGCAGTTTTCATAATAGTCGAACAGCTACAGTTATTTTTTAATAAATTTTTTATGTTTATTTCTTATAACGAAGTTTAAAGTGTAAAAATTATAAATAATGTGTCTCTTGAACAGTGTTAAAAGTAACTTCAGCATACCAAGACTTCAGTAGTGACAACATACACTTATCGGCTACACAATACTATGTATTTTTTTAGTTTTTACTCGTGGAGGGTATAAAAGACGACAAAACACAATAGCACTGGGGGCAGTGTGCTTCTTCCACACAGGCGTTGACTTTGGATCTTATATTGTAGGGTACATACACGTTGGCCAGGAGGGGTTACACGCATAAACACACTGGGACAGGTACTTCTCACGTTCGTTCAATACCTTATGTTTATACTCGCGTCTCCGACAATAGAGCGCTCACACACAAGACTGCCCCGGACGAGTCTCATCCTTTGCCAGTCGACTTTGGCACCTCCTCAGCCGCAGTTTTCCCGCTGTCGTCGTCGCCCGCACACGTATTTACACATTCACACGCACACTCACATTATGACTGCCGGCAAACGCATAGGAGGAGCGTTAGCAGTGATCGCAGCATTGTCATGTTATGCAGCAGGTCAGTAAATCAACAAATTATAACGTGATGATTAATAATGAAGTCTATATATTACTATTTACAATATTTTTGAATAATTGGAAATATCTGTAAAATAAAAGTAGCCAAATAGACAATAATTTTTTTCTACAGAAATAATGAGTTTTTCTAATGTTCGTGTAATATACATAATTATAAAATTGGGAAGAAAACAATTTTAATAAAAAAATTCTTACAAAGAAAAACATGGAAATATTATTTCTTTTACTAAAAGTTATAGAAAAATCCAAGTTACTGATTTTTTTCGACAGTGATAATAAATTATTGTTAATGACCATTTATGATAAATGTATATACAATTTATTTACTTGACTATTAATAATGTTACATGTATAATAGTAACTCTTTTTTTTAATTAAAATATTCGCTGTTTAAGAAAACTGTAATAATAAGATAGTAATTGCAATTGATTCGTTCGAATGTGATGAGAGATTTTGGCATACAAAAAATATATTATGTTTTTACTTGAGAGTTTTATTGGTTTAAAATTTTAAAACGCTGAAGTGATAGACAACGGTATTATTTACGGCTTCTTTTATATGGTTTTATTTATTTAAACCCAACGTATAACACTGCACATAAACTCAGGTGGACTTCCTGTAAATGCACGTGATAGTGTTACCTATAAACGGAAACCGCATGGAATACATGATGACTGCATCCGAACAACAAGAAATGAGAAAAAGGTGTATAATTTTTTTTTTTTGAGACTATAAGACTTTTTTATTTATACAAATTATAAATAATTAATATATACTTGAGAGTATAAACAATTATATTTGTTGTGAAACGTAAGATTGAACTATTTATCATTTATTTACATTGTGTTTTGTTCTTATTGTTGTTGGTTGACTGTTAAATCTTTTTGATGGTTTTGAAACTCATTAAGTACGTATAAAATGTATTACACTGCGCAGAAATAAAACAAATTCATATTTCTTGAGACTGGTAAAATAACTAGCCGGAACGTGTATGAGAGAGTCATAGAAGCGAATCGACTGCATGTTGGATATTTAATGTTTTTAATTGTATTGTTATAGGCATACATATGGCGCTATTGAAATATAATTCAACTCTTCAGTAATAACGATAATTGTCGTTATAATTGAATAATAGCCCGACACTTGCACAATTCACGTGTGGCGGAGACCGCATAAGACAATGTTCAGGGAGGTATTATGACCTTCGACCATAACCGTTAAAAACATTACGATTGTTTTAGCTATTAATACAAAAGAATAGTGCCTGAAAATACATATTATTACTCTCAAAAGTTTGAACAATAATAATGTAACGATTTTAATGGTGCGTCTGAAGATGTTACAATGATGTAATATATCTTAGAATTCTCTATAGGGGTCATTTTTTTCATGAAGAGACCGTAATTGAATATTAAATATATCCAAGTTGATTATATTTAAATTTGTTTTAACAAAGGCTTGTATAAAGAAAATAGTATTTCTAATTTGAAATTTCTTATTATGTTAATGAAAATCGTGGTCATAATTTATCATCACGGTATAACACCACAGAAACCATTATTTTCATTCCATCAATCAATCAAAAATTTAAATTGTTCTTTACTATATGTTCTGAAATGTCGATCGTTTTAATTAAAATTTTTTAATTGGATGTAAGACTCGAGATTTAAATATTTTAAATGGGTATGATCTTGTTTAATAATTTTATTCATAAGTAATAAGACATTTGTATATATTTTATTGTGTTTTTGAAAAAATACATTTTGAAGAAAATTGTCTAGAGAAAGATATTTATCATTATTATATCAATATAGACTGAAGTTATTTAAAAACATCTATAGGTTTTATATTCTACTTTTAAATTTGAAAGACATAGTATTGTCAAACAATTTAATGGATAAAAGTGAGAACTGTCTAATGTATGTAGTTAATCATTTATGACAGGGTTTTTTTTGAAAACTTGAAAAAATNGTAGTTAATCATTTATGACAGGGGTTTTTTTGAAGACTTGAAAAAATTATACTTCTATTAAGTAGTGGTCATGTTTATGATAGAGTTAAACAAAAATATATTGCTCTTCAGGAGAATTAATAGTTGGTCTTTAGCCAGGATATATTTGGGAGATATGAACTACTAAACAAAAAAATACATTTTTTTACCATTTAAATTTTAAATTATAATAAAGAGAAATTATAAAATGATTTGTTATTATTTTGTTATAGTTAGCATCCATTTAACTTTTTTCGTCATTATGAGATAATTTAAAACTTTAAAATTAGTTTTAAGATCATAAATTTATTGAAACACATTCTTTTAACATAATTAACCTGTTGTATTATTAAATTTGATGAAAATTACATTTTAATGTATTATACAATATTAATTTACAGGTCAAAGAATTACAACAATTCAATTAGATGGAACTCAGTATTACATTAGTAGAATGAACCCATACTCAGCCGAGTTAAATTATTTTTTAGCTTATGAATACTGTAGATCAATTGGTTTACAATTAGCATCGTTTGAAACATTGGAAAAAACATCTTCAATAACAGATTTTTTAAAAAATGCAGGTTAGTAAAATACCATTTAGTTCTCTTATAAATACTCGAGGTAGATACCAACAAAATTCAGGCTGGGTTTAAAGTAAATAAATGCCAGGAAAATGCAGTGTTGTGCAAACAAAAAACAGATTCCGGTGAACAAATAATATACAAGTCTTAACAATTATGTACATAACAATACCTGAGCATTGGAAGGTTTGTTCTAACGGATATTCTAACGAAAATACCAAGCACTGGATTAAAAACACATATGCTTTAAAATTATTTCGTTAGTCCTATGTCATGATATTTAAATATTTAGATGAATACGGGACTGAGAAAGTGTCTGTTAAATGTTCAAAGTACCTACTTAGAATAAAAAAAATTAGCTAAAATAGTTTTAATTTTCCAGTAAAGCATTCTTATGTTAAAATATACTGTGTGTGTTTAAATATTCAATAATATTTCTGTTGAATATTTAGCATGGAATATGTTTATTAAAAAGTATTCGGGTCAGAACCTTTCCATTCTTGCCAAAGTCATGCCATTATTAACATGTGTTTTCTAAAAATTGTTTCAAATGAAATTATTTTAAATACTGCTAGATATTATCTCAATTATGAGAAAATTTTCCTAGTGAAACGTGACAAATATGAGTTCATATATATTTTCCCATAGTAATTATTTCGCATATTTTTTTATTTTAGGTTATCATAAATTTGACTATTGGACGTCTGGTAATCGCTTGGGTACCGATATGCTGATTTGGATGTCTACTGGATTACCTTTCAATACAACATTTAATCTTATGAAACAACAATCAGCAAATGGTGGCTTAGATACTGATGAAATGAGCGTTAAGCCTTCTTTACCTATAGCCAGGAAAAAGAGGTGAGCATAAATATTGCTCTTCAAGTTTGAAAATATTTGTGAAACTAGTATGTCTTTCAGGGGTGACAGTGGATCCAGAGATGGATGCGTAGCACTTAAAGCTCCAACAATGGATTGGGTAACTGCCGATTGTACAGATTTGAAAGATTTTATTTGCGAACAGACTAGGTGCTATTATTACAACTATGGATCAATACCAGTATCCTCCAGCCAGGGGTAAGCAGGTGAGAATTATTAGAATAAAACATCCCCGATCAAATTAATTTTAAAATTCCGAAGACTAATAAAACATTAATATTTTAATCTAAAAATTAAAAAAATTCCATTGAAATAGACGTTTGTATGAAAATAAAAATAATTTCCTATTATAGTTTAACGAATTGAAGTAAAGACAGTAAAAAATATTTCAATTTAAATTAAACCTACTATACAGTAATTGTTATATTGTTTTGTATTTTTGAGCCCAAATAAACTCGAGTTTATTTAAACAGTTTTTCACATAATAATAAACATTATTTTAACAATTTCAGCTTTGGTATAAAATCAAGACCAACCATAAACTCGCTCTTTTCATCATCTCATCGCGAGGAATATTCCTCTTCCACTACTACACCTACAACTTTATCTTCCACGACTACTACAGAAAGCTACGAAGAACATAACAATGTTCAGAATCCAGACAACTCTTTAATATCCCCTGGATCTGAAACAGAAGCCATAGCTACAGAATTACCCACCAGTACCATAGAAGCAAATTCACAAGAAATACAAACAACATTACAATATAATGATGAATCAGAAACGGTATCCGATAATTCGTATACCACTATACTCCCAACACTAATTCAGCTGCATAATCAACAACAACAAGAAGATCACCAACAAGATTCACAAAGTGAAGATCAAGTTCAGCCAGAACAACAAGAAAGAACAAACGCATTTGCATTTGAATCTTTAGAAAAAGCGTTTGCTACATCGGTACCACATAAAATTCGAGCCACGAAGGATCTAGAACAATCAAAAAATAATGATAGTGAACAATTACCGTGGTCTTGGCCTAAAGATATTCTACTTCAGAAACCAGTTTTAAAGAAATCATCACAAGAAGTTTAGTTTCAACTTTTCATAATTGTAATAATTTAAACTTAGTATAAAGCTATTTTCCAAAGACATAACAAAAAAATGATTAAGTGTCTTAGTAATTTTACACCAAAATCAAAAACATTTAATAACTATCTTTTATAGACTATGTAGCTCTCTTTGATTGTCTGTCACCGTAAACCATGCTACAATTTAAAAATGTAATGTATAAATATTAAAATTGCACGTAGTAGCCCAACTGTCAAGTAGTGGTTAGTAATTCATTATTTTAATGTGATCATTTTATTTGTAATATAAAAATATATAGTGAGTTATTAATACTTTAAACTATGAACAAATAATATTGATAGAATATTGAAAGAAAAACTTCATATCAAATTGAGTACACAATTTGTACTGTAATGTTATGATTTTTTTTTCGATTTTTATCAATTTATTCGAATTTTTTGTAAATATTTATATTTAATTTTTTTATATATAAATAAAATAATTATTGTACTTTTAATAAATTGGTCAAAAGTTGAATAAACTAAGAATAATTGACTCTTATTTTAAGATAATATTTTATAATGTTGATGTACTCACCAACCGTTAATTACACCTTCGACATTTAACATGGGTATAATTTTAAATACATATTTATTTCGTAATTTTTTTGCTGTAGTAAAGTCACTACACAAAAATTCAATTGCACCGTCAATTACCCATGACGAATTAGTCTCTCCTGGGTGAACACGTGAAGTTAAGTAGACGATTTCTCGATTCTATACTTACAAAAAACAAATGTCAATCAATTCTTAGAATTTACTACTATTAATTTTTAATAGTATTAATACGAGATCATTAAGTGTCTTAAATATATTTTATATAATTCAATGTTTTCCCCCCATTTTAAATATAAATATATTTTAACAAAAAATAATTTCATAAAATTTTAAAATTCATAATTTTCATAAATACAAAAATATTTTGTGGCATTGTGTCTAATATTAAAATGACAAATTTTTAAGATTTTTTAACTATATATTTACTTTTATTGGTTGTTCATTATTTTCTTTTGAAGTAATAGTAAGAATTGGCACATCGTTATTGTTTAATGACCGACACAAAGCGTTTGCGCGAAATAAGGTTGTTTTAGAGTCTACAGAATTTTTCCACTTGAAACATTTGTACTAAAACATATTAATATTTTTTCAATAATACTGTTTAGATTAGTAAAATTAAAAAAAAAACGAATTTCATTTATTTACAACGAATAAAACTTTTAGAAGAAACTAATATTAAAATCAATATGAGAAAAACATGATGATGAAAGTTTTTGTCTGAAAAAAAACTATCATACGAGTTTTAAACTAGTTATTTATACAAAAACTATTGAAAAATCAGTAATAATCAAAGTGTGATACACTTACCAATAAAGTAGAATATGTGTATGGATAAATATAGGCTATATAACAAATATCTAAATCGTATGGAAATTGAATAGTAAATGATGCAGTCATGTAGGAACTTTGTTCTTTATTTTCATTCTTATATTGATTTACATAGTAACATATATCCGTGCCTGTATGTTTCCAACCTTCCTTACGCTCAACGTAACTTTTTACTGAAAACATTATAGGTTGCAAACCATGTTTGAATTGTGAACTCATTTTTTCCATATTTATTATATTGAACGCGTATTGTTTATTTGCCACCATATTAGACACCTAAAACGAAAATGAAAATTTAATACTTAGTTTTTGAATAAGTAACTAAGAATGAAATATAAAACTCCAGCAAATTAATAAATACTTGGAAATAAAACCATTGATTGTGTGAGCTAGAATTAACGTCGGAGTTTAAAATTAAGTCATATTCAACTGGTCCAATCTAAAAATCGAAATTATTTTTAAAATATCAAGTGTTACATTTTCATAAAAAAATAATTAAGCTTTTACTTTCATAACTTTTCTTAAGTTTCCACTCTCAAAGCGTGATTCAAAATGCAAGTGATCAAAATTTGTTTTTACATTTAAATTTTGTTCATCATCATTTGATAATCTATAAAATTTTGAATAATCAAAATTTATTTTAGAAATTACATTTTATATTTTAACAATAGATGTTTATTTACGGTGAAATACGTTTTAGTTCTGCACAAACTCTTATTAAAAAATCCAAATCGTAAACAATTAAATTGTCGGTATCTTTTTTTTTATTGATATTTTGTTCTAAACAATTAATTAGTTTGATTCTGAAATGTATAAAATTTTATAAACATAAAACAAAACAACAGATCACATTTATATTAATTTCTATTATTTACCGAGAAATTTGCTCTTCATTGTTGTAGAAAGGCTCTAAAGGACTATCAATATCAACTCCAACCCAATCAGGATAAGCGAATTTCACAAGTGGTATAACTGTATTCACACGTTTTGCAATTGCTGAGTATGCAGTTTTGTGGGTTTGAGAATTTCGTAAATTATTTAATAATTTTATTTCTCCTTTCTAAATAATTAATTCCCAATGTACATAACGACATTTACCTTTTTATTTTTTTCAAACCACTTACCTCTAATTTCATATCTTCCGGGAAATTTGAATTACTTTGAATGCTTAAAAAATATTAAAATCAAACGAAAATTATTTTACATCCAGAGATTATTTTTAACGTGATACAAATATATGATATAAGTTAAAATAATTGTATTTCATTATACTATTAAGTAATTTTTATAGTTACCCATTGTATTTACTCGATTTTAATTTTACAAATGATTTAATCATGGACTTTGTCGAGTTTGCACTTTGAGCAGATCGGATCTCATAAGGTAAAATAGGATTTGCAATTTTTACATCGAATTCTTCAAATAATCTGCTATAGCTAAATTCACATTATCACGTTAGAAATGTCAAAATATAAAGTTTTCCATCAGATTATTTTTAATGACTTTTAAGTAAAATTTTTAATTGAAATCGACCATAATTATAGAAAATACGGCGTTGAAGATATGCAATTTAAGTACATTTAAGATTAATTATGGAAAATATAAATTAATCATTGAGATTTTTTCTTACATTGGTTTAAGCTCGTCAAGATTTTTCCAATAGCTTAACGATATTTCAAATTTTACTGATTCTGATTTTTGAAGTACCAAATTATCAATAGGCCCAAGTGAATTATGAACCATATTAATATCGCTTTCGTCATCACTTTCATCACTATCGGTTCCTTCATACTTTTCAATTCCTAAAAAAAATGTCATATCAAAAATTTGAAAACTTAATTTCATCATAATACAGTACGTTGTAAAAAAAAAGTTATAAAGTTTAATAAGTCATATAGCCATTCTTTTGAATCTACACTATATAAAACTTTTATAATAACTCTGAAAAACAAGTTATTTTAAATTAAACATATGCTAAGTATACTGTAAGGGATCATTGTATTCATTTTTTTATTTTTGATGCAAAGCTAAGAAGGTATTAATTTTATCTTAACGTGTTTTTATTTTTTTATGTCTGTCACCACTTTTTCTCAGCTCTCATCGAACCGATTTCTTTCAACGATGTGTCAAAAGATCACATATCGTATTTTCCTCGTTCCCCGTAAATGGGGGAAATCTCCAAAAAAATTATAAATTTAAAAATCGCTAATTTTTAAATTTGTTCAATTTTTTTTACTTAAAACTGCCATAACTTTTTTAAAAATGACCAAATCAATATATTTTTTTTTTATAGATGTCTTTCCTATCATTTGGTACACCCAAAGAAAAACCTCAATCAATTTTGATAGAGAAATTTTATCAAGGGTTTATGATAATGTTTTATTAATACGAACAAAATAATTATTCTTATAAATAATTATTGTTCAAGACAAGAAAAAAAATTATCATATTGATAAATATATCATATATTCAATAATAATGATATATTTATCAAATTGAACAATGAATTTATTATATAGATCGAGGTTTATCTCTGGGTTTATATTTTTTTATAAATCTGACCCTTTACCTACCCACAGGGGGGATTTAAAATGGCAACTTCTTCACATAAAATTAACTTTTGAAAGTGTTCCGGAAAGCCTGACACTTTTATATATATCATAAATTAAAACTAATGTAATATACTTTATCATCATAAAAAATGAAAATGGCTACCCAATGCTATTTTTGTGTGCAAATTCTCGATTTCATATTTTACATTTTTCACTTTATATTTTTATAATTTTTGAAAAATTTATGGATCAATATAATGATTTCATGAGAAGTAGTATTTATATACATCTTTCATTTGACATACTTTTTTTTTAAACGGACCATATTCTTTGNCATACTTTTTTTTTAAACGGACCATATTCTTTGATATAGGAGGGGGTTGAAAACTTAAAAATGCATAGATAGTATAACTTTTTCAACTTAATTTTTGAAAGTGTTCTGGAAATACTGACACTTTTATATATATCTTAAATTAAAGCTTATATAATATACTTTATTAAGGAAAAAAAA
>NW_026100012.1:0-1276 GCF_025091365.1 Daktulosphaira vitifoliae
CTTTTTCCAAGACGATGTAATAGTTGACGAAGGTAATGCATTCCACGATTGACAAAGAGCAAAAACCAAATCTTTCATATTCTTTTAATTGTAATTTTAATTGAATTCTTTTAAAGTTTTTTCTATTGGCTGATCTTTTAATACAGCTTTCAGAAGTAGATTTTTCTTATAATCTTGCTTGACAAACTGAATGATATGCTGATCCATTGGTTGAATCAGTGCAGTGCAGTTTGGTGGAAGAAATATCGCAGTGATGCATTTATCCTCAGTTGTCAGTTCTTCTTCAGACGGATGACCGGGAGCGTTATCAATAAGCAATAACGCTTTTTGAGGAAAATTATGATTTTTCAACCATTTTTTAACTTCTGGTACAAAGCATTCATCAAACCACTTCCTGAAAAGGTCTTTTGTCATCCACGCACTTTTTTGACCATAATAATGTACAGGCAAATCAATGTTTTTGAATGCACGTGGTTTATTCAATTTTCCAACGACCACCATTTTTAGCGCGTGTTTATCCGCAGCATTTGCACATGGTAGTATGGTTACACGCTCTTTACTTACTTTTCGCCCAGGTACGGATTTTTCGTTAAAGGAAACGAAAGTTTTGTTTGGTATCACACGCCAAAAAAGTTCTGATTCGTCTGCATTGTACACTTGTGATGGGTTAAGATTTAAATCTTTCACCTTTTGCAAATATCTTAATTTAAATGGCTCTATGCAGGTAGCATCATTAGAAAGTTTCTCTCCTGTTATAGTCATTAAACGTATGCCATGACGACTTTTAAAACGTTCTAACCATCCCTTGCTAGCCACAAAATCATCTTTTTTTATAATTTCCTTATAAAAAAACTTAGCTTTCATGGCCAACATGGGTCCCGAAATTGAAGCATGCCTATTTCTTTCCTGAAGAAACCACATGTACAAAGCTTCTTCCACTTCTGGATGTTCAGCTTTCTTGAGTGTCTGTCTCTTGCCTGGCCCACAGTCAGTAGTTGATACGAAGTTTTTAATCTTCTCATGATTTTTTTTAATATTATAAATTGTAGATCGGCCTACGCCATATTCACTTGCTAAACTACTAAAAGATTCATTACGATTTAAACGGTCTAAAATATCACATTTTTCTTTAATTGTCAGTGTTTTGTGCTTTCGCTTCTGGGCTTGTGACGACATAATTTACTAGGTACGTATACGTAATACACAATGAATAAACAGTACACAAAGAATCTATACTTTGAGCACAATAGTGATGGCACAATTGTAACCTGTTCAA
>NW_026100012.1:4659-6659 GCF_025091365.1 Daktulosphaira vitifoliae
AAACGGGTTACTTGGAAACTCGAGTACCATTTTTGACTAATGCCATTCGATAGGATATTTTATAAGCTTAATTTTGGTGTATAATTATTGCCTGGACTCGTCTCGGAACTTTGTCAAGAGTACAAAAAACCGGTCGCACGTCGGAGAATATGTAGTGTTTTATGACCGCAGATATTGCCCAGCTATTTCTCTTTTACGGGTTACTTGGAAACTCGAGTACCATTTTTGACTGATACCATATAAAAATTACTATAAATTTTATAAGTTTTTTTTTTGAATATAATTTTTAAAAGAATACCCTTCGGAATTTTTTCTAAACTACTTTATAATAAAACATATATTTTAAATAAGTGGCGCCCTCTAACGGTGTATTTGAGTTTTATATCTGATAAGGTATTGCTATATAGGAATTGCTAACTTCACAGACATTTTCTTCTGTCAGTTACTACCTGCCCAGCTTTAGAAAACAGCCTTTCACATGGTACTGATGTTGCTACTATGCAGAGTCTCCTTTTTACAATTTCGTACAATCGTGGGTATATTTTTTTCAGACCACCATAATAATGGATTCTCATGACGGTTTATTAATGGTTCATTTAAATATTTATCCATCTCTATTATTGACGCTGCTGTTGAATTATTACTACCAGTTATATGATTAACAGTTTTATCAAAATCTCCCCAAACTGCAGAAGATGTAGAANTCTCCCCAAACTGCAGATGATGTAGAAGAAATTGGTTCGGCTGATATTAATTCGTAAGAATTGGGTAATTCATTTTCAGTTGTAATGGTTGATATTTTGTTTTTCAATTGTCTAATAATTTCTTTACATTTAATAGTATTAGAAAATGCATGGCTCTTAAACCTGGGATCAAGAAGAGTAGCTTGACTAATTAAAAGATTATCTTCAATGGATCCAAATCGAATTAATAGTTTTTTTTTTTAAATTTCAGCCATATCATGTACCTCTTTTGGCAAACTTATTTCATCCACAAAGTTAGCAGTATACTTCAATAGTGCATTAACAAAAATTATTTCTTTTGAAATTGTTACATATTTTTCTGCACTTATTTCAACAGTAATATCATAAAAATTTTTTAATAGATCCTTTGATTTTTTAATAACTTCCCAATCATAAGAATTTAGGGAATTCAAGTGATTACTATTTAAAATAGCTAAAGTTGCAGTTATTGGCTCTCTAAGCTTTAATACTCTTTCTAGCATATCATAACAAGAATTCCAACGTGTTGGACAATCTTGTTTTAACTTTAAAATAGGACTTCCTGTTTGTTTTTGGTACTCTTCCAACTTTGCTAAAGCGTGAGAACTCCTCTTAAAATATGAAACAATATTTTTAATTTTAGTTATTACTGGTTCAATGATCTCTAAACTATTTTGAACCACTAAATTCACTGAATGGGCAAAACAGGATATTCGTCTCCAGTCACATTTATCTATAGCTAATTTCATATTAGACGCATTATCTGTCACTACAGCTGTTACTCTATCATTTAATCCCCACTCAGATACTGTATTTTTTAAAAACAAGGCTAAATTGTCAGCTGTGTGACTTTCAGGAAAACTAGTACATCCCAATAAATAAGCGGACAGCTCTGAATCATTTTCAGGATTTAAAAAATGTGCTGTTACAGCAATAAAACTTTGGTTATTACGAGAAGTCCATCCATCAGTAGTTAAACATACAGCAGTAACATTTTTTAATTGCTCTTTAACTTTTTCTATAACCATCTTATACATCTGAGGCATTATACTATTAGAAATTGTTTTTCTTGAAGGAATTATATAGTTCGGAGATAATAAATTTATTAACTTTCAAAACTCTTTGTCCTCTACTACACTAAATGGGTGGTATTCTTTTACTATCATTCTTACGAGTTGTTGGTCGATAGATTTTGATTTACTAAAAGGCAGTGGTCGTTGAATAAAATTTGTAATAGCCAATTGGTTATGTATATTGATTGATGGTGAAGATGTAGTT
>NW_026100012.1:9838-10145 GCF_025091365.1 Daktulosphaira vitifoliae
ATATATATATATAATTGATGATAAGCGCGCGTCTACGGGTTGGAAAATATTGTTCTCTACGAGAGATGAGCGGGGTGGGGCGAATGCGTTACAACAGTATAGTCTCAAGGTCATACACGACGGGATACGCGACATAATAACACGTGCCGCGTGGAGTTACAAACTTACAAACTTACAAACGACAAACAACAAACAAACATACAAGTGAAACTAATATAAGCGTGTTAAAAAATCAAGCTCTCTGATTGGGCAGAAGACAAAGCAGTAGAGACTGTTGTACAATTTCATATTATTGTGCAAATATTTT
>NW_026100013.1:0-6352 GCF_025091365.1 Daktulosphaira vitifoliae
ATAGCAACGATATATCGATATACTGTTTCGATATATCGATTTTTTTATATCGATATTTATATTTAAATTTGTATTTTTTGTAAGTTTGTCTAGCCAATAAAAAATTTAAAATGTTTATAAATACATTATACTCCAAGTTATATGCAATAGAAAATAAAAGCTATTTTTACGGCCGGTGACCGTTGAAATAGAAAACATGTTTTATGACATTAGTGCACGAGAATAGCTGTGATCACACCGTATGAAATTAAACAATTAATAATTATAATAATAATACAATATATTTTCCATTTATATAAACATTTATTCCAATATATGTTTTGAAAATTGGGTAAAATTATAATGTAACCAACAAAATGAATAAATTAATGACCAGCTTCGGCTTTTTTCTGTTTTCCTGACCCTTCTTCTTGTGGCTCGTCAAATACATAGTCAATATCTTGATGAGGCCAGAATGATGGCTTGTTTTCAAGATCTAATGTCAAATCAGGCTCAATATAAGCAGCATCTTCATAAGTCATTTGGGAATACGGCAACAAATTCTTAATTTCCTCGATCCTTAATTCTGCTACTTTAATATTATAGGCAGCTACCTTTTTAAATTCTTCTATTTCCTGCATCTGTAATTTTCATAAGAGAATAATTAGACATTATAAGAATAAATAGTAAAATTTAAAAGCACAAAAATAAAATCTTTAAATTTTATTATTTTTACTTTTATACGGCTATTAAAAAAAAAAAAAAAACAATTATTATTGAGGTTTTTTTTATATTTCTCTTAATTAGCTGGTACAAAATGATGTGGTGTATTTTTCATTATCGATTTGCTGAGCAATAATAGAAAATTAATGTTACTTTTGAATTTTCATACATATAGGAGATATAGAGCAGTATTTCATAATTTTTCTATTCCTAGTTTTTGGCAATAAAACATTAAGAATTCAACAATAAAAAAAAATCAAACCTAACATTTATGTGTATTATGGTAATAATGGATGGTACATTCATCGAAAATAAGGCTTAGTTAAAAAGTAAAATTTGATTATTTTTCCAAGTTCATACACCACTTTACTTTATTCACATTACAAAATTCAAATCTGAATGCAATATTTTTAAAGACAATTTTCTAAAGAGTAATTAAAATATATATGAATAAACAAAGAGAATATGTACAGTTTTTCTTTCAGAGCTATCAATAAACGCTGTATATTTGTCTTCGGGATATGGAATTCTAACGGCATTGTATTGCTTTTCGAAATTTTCCACTAAACCAGCGATAGGAATAGCATTCTTGTACTTGGTCCAATCAATTTTAGGTGCTTCTGGGGATAATGCAAACATTCTGCAAAATTATTCCATTCAATGTTTAAAATATACATTAGTAATATAAATTTATATCATTTTTTTTGTTACTCATTTATCACATTATATTAATCTATAAAATTTTAATTTAAGAAATATTTAGCGATAAACATTTGATTCGGTCAAAAATGATCTTTACATACTTTCGGAGGTACCCATCAGATTTAGCTTTAAAAGCTAAATAAGCAGCTTTTTCAGCTTCGGGAACACGTTCACTAATAGCAATCCAATTAACAGACGACTGAGCAATTCTTCTAGCCATTTTAATTAATATAATAACTTGTATAAAAAATGTATATCAAAAGCACACTTTGTTTGAATTTATTCAATTTACAAATGCGTTCAGATTGTTACAAATTATTTATGTTATCACGCAGCTGTTGCGATAGCAACGATATATCGATATACTGTTTCGATATATCGATTTTTTTATATCGATATCTATATTATTTATGTGTAGTATGGTAATAACGGATGGTACATTCATCAAAAATAAGGCTTAGTTAAAAAGTAAAAGTTGATTATTTTTCCAAGTTCATATACCACTTTACTTTATTCACATTACAAAATTCAAATCTGAATATGGAATTCTAACGGCATTGTATTGCTTTTCGAAATTTCAACTAAATCAGCGATAGGAATAGCATTCTTGTACTTGGTAAAATTTAAAAGCACAAAAATAAAATCTTCAAATTTATCTAATAATTTCACTTCTATAATTTATTCATTTTATGAAGCCAAATATTTATATATATGGATATATCTATATTTTTTAATTTAATTTTAATTGGAAAATGTTATTTAAAATCGAATTTTTACACTTTTTATCTTATTTCTTCTTTTTCTAACTATTTTACTTAAAATTTTTATGTTTTAATTAAAATAATTAATTCAATCGCCTTTTACTCTAAGCTTAATTTTAATTCACTTTTTCAATCAAATAGTACTTTTCTGGATATTAATATTAATATATATGCTTAATATATATTTTTTTTTTTTAGTGTTTTATTTTACTTCACGTTTTCCTAAAACCTTTTTCTTTTTTATTTATTAAATTGATTTTATCAAAATTTATGTAGAAATTTTCAATATAAAAAAAAAAAAATTTTAAAGGTATTAAAAGGTCGGTAATTTTTTTATTAAAAAAAATTCAAGTACTTTAATTTTGTGAATATTTTTTTTAATTAACCCCTTTAGTAAAATTAAACTAAGCCTGCTGTTGGGCGCCACTTGTAGTTAATCAAAAAAGAAATAATAATATAATTATTTATATGTATAAGTAATATAAAAGGGTGTTATTAATTTAGGGAGCACTTTGAAAGTCACTTAATGAAATAAATTAAATAGAATATGACGGGATTTGGGTTCTTATTTGATCCACTACTTTATTGTATTAATAATATTATTATTCGGGTTACGAGTACGAGGGTCTGTAAGAAAAATAGAAGATGATAGAAAAATAAAGTGATCTTTATTTTATTAACATGTGATTAATTATAATTAATTATCAATTTTTAAATATCAATAATGCCACTAGTTTTGACGGTTATCGATGATAGGTGGGATTGAGTCACCTCGTGTATCTACCCAGAGTGGTATGGTGGCTATACATATGAACCTCCAAACTAACTCCTGAAATAGACACGTATCAACGATATAACTCTCCCATGTAACTCTGTACAAACATTATCGATTTATTAAATAAACCTTATTTATTTTTGGTGAATTTATTAGTATCCTACCTTGATATTTTCTGCGATACTCGTAAATAAATAGATGTTGTATTTTTCGTATAAATATAATTGTGTTGACGGCGGATCACTTCTTGCATATTATTTCTCATAAAAAATTTTGTGGATCCATACACTTTTCAATAAGTTATAGCATTATAAAGTTAAATATAATATAAAAAATAAAATCGAGAATTTTCACACAAATAAGCATTCGGTAGCCATTTTCGCCGTGATGATAAGCTAGAGGTCAAATTTTTTTATTTTAATTTAAAGTATACTACCTTAGCATTAATATAAGATATATATATATAAATATTATATAATTATATCAATAATGATATAATTATTGAAGAATCCTAAAATATTAAAGAAAAATGGCAGAATTAAAAGATACAATTACATTGGCTGCAACGAAAACGCTAGGAAATAGTAACAATGCAGCAAGAAAGGAATGGATTACAACGGAAATAGTCAACATGATAGAGGAAAGAAGGAAATACAAGAGTTTGAACAGTATAGATGGACAGGAAAAATACAGAGTACTGAGGAATCTAATCATTAGGAAATCGAGGGAAGCAAAAGAAAAATATTTGGAAGAAATGTGTAATGAAATAGAAACCCTCATAAAGACAGGAAGTAGTGATGAAGCATATAGAATGGTGAAAATGTTTTTTGGTCAACATAAGCCCCGAGGGGGGATTAGAAGATAACAACGGAAGAATGCTATATGAACAAAATGATATAGCGAAAAGATGGAAAGAATATCTAGAAATCCTGTACAAGGGGGAAACACTTAAGGAAAATGAAACCAACGAATCAAATGAAGAGGATAAATCTGAAGAAGATAACGAAATAGACCCAATTATGAGAGAAGAGTTCGACAAAGCTTTGCGGAATCTGAAAAATAAAAAAGCAGCAGGAATCGATGGAATACAAGCGGAGCTTTGGAAGGAGGCGGGAGAAAAAGTTAAAAGGAAATTATTTCAAATTATCAAAGTCATATACAAAACCGGTGAATTGCCTGAAGATTACGTAAAGAGCCTAATTATCCCCATCCCAAAGAAAACAGCAGCAATGAAATGTGAAGAATACCGTACCATTAGTTTGCTATCCCATGCCTCTAAAATACTAACAAAGATTATATTTAAACGAATTGAAGGTAAAATAGAACAATCATTGACAGTAGACCAATTCGGGTTTAGAAGGAATATGGGAACGAGAGAAGCAATATTGGCGTTAAGGATAATCATTCAAAAAAGGATTAGGAAAGACAAACAAACATTTATAGCTTTTGTGGATATCGAAAAAGCATTTGATAACGTAAATTGGAAGGTAATGTTTAACATGATGAAAAGATTGGGGTTAAAATANAGAAAATAATGTTTAACATGATGAAAAGATTGGGGTAAAATACACAGATAGGAAACTTCTGTATAACCTATACAAGGATGAATCCGCAGTTATAAGGATCTAAGAAGAGGAAGAAGAAGTAAAAATAAACAGAGGAGTTAGACAAGGTTGTACATTATCCCCAATTATATTCAACGCATATATTCAAGAAGCAATAGATATGATAAAGGAAAATGCCAATCTAGGGATAAAGATTAACGGACAAAAAATAAGTATGTTACGCTTTGCCGATGACATAGCTTTAATTGCTGAATGCACGAAAGTTCTGGCTCAACTAATTAAAGCTATGGATAAAACATTCGAAAAAGAGTTGGAAATGAGAATAAATGTGAAGAAAACAAAAGTACTGGTATGTGAAAGGGAAAATAATACAAGAATACAGATAAAAATACGAAACCAAGCAATAGAACAAGTAGATGAATTTACATACCTAGGAAGCGCAATCAGCAAGGATGGAAGAAACAGAAGTGAAATTATAAAACGTATCTGTCAAGCTAAAATAGCCTTCAACAAAAAGAAAACTATATTTACATCAAGAAGCATGAGTCTAAAAATAAGAAAAAACCTATTAAAGACGTATGTATGGAGCATTGCTCTGTACGGGTGTGAAACCTGGACAATAGCAATGGAAGAAAAAAAAAGACTTGAGGCGTTTGAAATGTGGTGCTATAGAAGGATGCTAAGGATAAGTTGGATGGACAGAGTAACCAATGTAGAAGTACTGGAAAGAATATCAGATGGAAAGTTACTATGGAATAACATAGTCAGAAGACGCAACGAATGGATAGGTCATATAATGAGACATGAAGGATTGTTGAAATTGATAATAGAAGGAACAGTAGAAGGAAAGAACCGTAGGGGTAGACCAAGATTGGAATTCATTCAACAGACAATAAAGGACCAAGGATGTGACTCATATGTGGAAATGAAAAGGAAGGCGGATAAGAGAGAAGACTGGAAGATGGCTGCAAACCAATCTACGGATTGAAACCATAGAGAGAGACACGTATCAACGATATAACTCTCCCATGTAACTCTGTACAAACATTATCGATTTATTAAATAAACCTTATTTATTTTTGGTGAATTTATTAGTATCCTACCTTGATATTTTCTGCGATACTCGTAAAAAAATAGATGTTGTATTTTTCGTATAAATATAATTGTGTTGACGGCGGATCACTTCTTGCATACTACTTCTCATGAAAAAATTGTATTGATCCATACATTTTTTAAAAAGTTATAGCGCTTTAAGTAAAAAATGTAAATTATAAAATCGAGAATTTTCACAAAAAAATAGCATTCGGTAGCCTTTTTCACCATGAAGACAAGTCCAGAGGTGAATTTTTTTTTTTTCAAATTAAAGTATATTACCTTAGCATTAATATAAGATATATATAAAAGTGCTGACACTTTTAGATCTTCCGGAACATTTTCATAAGTTAAGTTGAAAAAGTTAATTTTTTGTGAAAAAATTGTCATTTTAAATCTCCCCTGTGGGCAGATAAAGGGTCAGATTTACAATAATTATACCAAATGATAAGTAAAGACATAAAGCATCTATATAAAAAAAATTATATTGATATGTTCATTTTTGAAAAAGTTAGAGCATTATTAATTTAAAAAAAAAAAAAAAATTATATTACAAAAATTGTAATTTTTTATTAACTTTGATGTCTACTTTCACGACAAAGACAAGTCCAGAGGTCAAATTTTTTTTTTTTTAATTTAACTATATTACATAAGCTTTAATATAAGATATATATATAAGTTTCAGATTTTCCGGAACACTTTCAAAAGTTAAGTTGAAAAAGTTCTACTTTATATATGCATTTTTTATATTTGAA
>NW_026100013.1:8100-10105 GCF_025091365.1 Daktulosphaira vitifoliae
AAAAAAAAAAAAAAAAAAAAAAAACACATCAGTAAAATTAATACCTTCTCAGCTTTGCATCGAAGCTAAAATAAATTTAATTAAAGTAGAATACAATTGGTAAGTTTTTTAATTTAGATTATTTATCAAAATTTTTATAATTATATTTTGATTTTAAATTTCATGTTATATTTTCAGTATGTTAATAATAATTAGTAACAACAATTATAGATATATGAAACTTACTCATGAACATCATTAAATGCCATTTCTGAATTTTGTAAATGTCGTTCCATTTTAGCCCTTTCATCTTCAATATATGAAATGCGTGCTTCATACTCTTTATGAACATCCTCTTTTTTGGCTACCATGTCTGAGATTGTCTTTTCATATTCACCGATAACAGTACTATTGAATTATAATAAGAAATATATATTATATTAAAATCTTTTTTATACTAAAAATTATACCTAAGTTGGTCCTTGCTTTTAGTAACAGATATCAAAGAAGTTGTCAAACTTTTAATTTTTTCTTTGTCAACTAAAGCTTCATTTCTTATATTTTTGATTTCACATTCTAATTTTTCTATTTTATCCTAAAATAAAAATAATTTATTACAAAATGTCCATATCTATTTGGATTAGAANTGATTTCACATTCTAATTTTTCTATTTTATCCTAAAATAAAAATAATTTATTACAAAATGTCCATATCTATTTGGATTAGAAAAATAACTAATAATAATATTGTGTCATTAATCAAAAAAGTATATAGTGATTTTTGTTACAAACTTTATAGATTTTTTCAACAATTAAACTTCAATTTCTTGGACTTATCGCAGAGTGAATGAAAGAGGCTCATACATCATAATTCACATATAATTGTAATATAATTATATATATTCAAGGTGTATGCAGAAAATAATGGGAATTATATTTTTTGAATAAAATATTTAATTATTAATCTACATTAATATTTTCGCCTTCAAAAAAGTCTCCATTAGCTATTATACACTTGTGCCAACATTTCTTCACTGTGGANAATACACTTGTGCCAACATTTCTTCGCTGTGGATTTAATATAAAACAAAGGCATACACAATGTAACTCTAATGACAAATCCAAACTTTTATACTGTTTATTTTGTATTGTCTTTATTTATAATATCTGCTTTTTGAATTCACAGTGTATTAGTGTTTTGCAACATTGCAACTTAAAAGAAAAACTTTAACTAACAATAAATTTTAAATAAAAAGTTAAATGAGATCTGTTTTGATAAATCTAAGAAATAAAACAATTCTAGTTGAAAAAAATAAAGATATAGATTTATATTATTTGTATCCTTAAATGCTATTTATATAGAATATCTTAAAATTATTTTTTTAGNGGAATTATATTTTTTGAATAAAATATTTAATTATTAATCTACATTAATATTTTCGCCTTCAAAAAAGTCTCCATTAGCTATTATACACTTGTGCCAACATTTCTTCACTGTGGATTTAATATAAAACAAAGGCATACAAAATGTAACTCTAATGACAGATCAAAACTTTTATACCGTTTATTTTGTATTGTCTTTATTTATAATATCTCCTTTTTGATTTCACAGTGTATTAGTATTTTGCAACATTACAACTTAAAAGAAAAACTTTAACTTACAATAAATTTTAAATAAAAAGTTGAATGAGATCTGTTTTGATAAATCTAAGAAATAAAACAATTCTAGTTGAAAAAAATAAAGATATAGATTTATATCATTTGTATCCTTAAATGCTATTTATATAGAATATCTTAAAATTATTTTTTTAGAAAACAGCATGTTATTAGTTATGAGGCTTGAAACATTATTTAATTTATAAAAATCCAACCTGATAAAATTTTTCTCTATCATTAGTTTTAGAGCTATTACTATTTTTTTCATCACTGGTAGCAGACTGGTTAATTTTAATTTCTGTTGTCTGTAAAATAATCACAAAAATACTTAAATAATAACTAATAATATTAATTAAACAATTTTACTAAA
>NW_026100014.1:0-7145 GCF_025091365.1 Daktulosphaira vitifoliae
TAACATAATACTAAATATGTTTTAATATATACATATACATACATACAGAATATTCAAAAAGTAAGGAAACGGGTCGATTGTATAATGAGTGTATTAAGTAACTACTCGGGCGACAATTAGTCAATTGAAGGTTTACATCTTTGATGATCTTTGTAAAGTCAAATTAAAATAAATTTAATTAATAAATCTAACATTTTGTGAAGTATATTTTATGCTATTAACAAATTACAACAATAACAATCATTGATAGTTTAGTTTATGATTAGTAACTTAAACAACGTAAGATAATATAGCATTATTATATCTCATATTAATATTTTTAACAGCTAAGTCGATTTGGCACGACCGAACATACTCCTGCCGTTAAAAGTTTTCTTTCAAATTTTCTCTGGAGTCATTTTTTTGGTCAAAACATTTATTAAACATAAAAAAAAAGACTTATATGTATAGAGAGAGAGTGTTCAATAAGTAAGGAAACAAGTCAGTTGTTACAAATAACACGGTACCGCCTCGCTTCCAGATACATGATGCCCCGTGACTCGTGCCACCTTTGTCAGCCGTCGCCCTAATATGAATATTTAACTGACCAACATATTGCATATTGCATATTGTCATATATGCAAAGTCTAGCAAGTGTTGCACGGACGACGGCGACCCGCCGCAAACGATACGTTGAGTCTTCTTCTTGTTGTCAAAGTGACAACGTCGAGAATGTACGCCACCGTCCCCGGGCGTGCCACACGACCGGATTCGACGAACCGGTTCGCATCTGCACACCGTCGCCATCAACGCTGCTAACTTTTCGACGCCAAGGATCATGCCGGACACCGCGTCGCCAACGCAAGCGAAAGTGCCGCAATATTATACGAAGATTATTATTAACTGTGTTCGTCCTTTCAGTTTGTTTGTTTTTTAAATAATCTGTTGTTACTTATTAATAAACATCCCATGGGTCTCTATCCCAAAACCAGTGTCGACTACATTATTGTGACGTAAGTCGTGTCACAAACAATGAGAACAGTAGAAACCCATTTCATTACTCTTTAAACATCCTATATATATATAATTGAATGAACTTAAGCAATATTGTGGACCGAATAATTTAAGAACTAAACTAGAATAAATACTTATTATTATACTTCATTATAAAAGAGCGCATAGGGATAAGGAGAAAGAAAGTTTAACTAGTAGTTTTATCAACCTAAACACAGGCTGCTTTAAGACGCTGTCCACTGTCTTAACGGTAACGAGACACACTACGTTATATTGACTCAGGTAAACATCCATGACTTTTCCAAGTGGCCATGACATAATTAGCTGGGTTAGTGAATTTAAGATATCATGCTCTATATCTAATGCTATCGCTTTGGAAGTAAAATTTGGTGTTTTGAATTTTCTGACATTAAGGCATGTTTGATTTTTCTACCAACGTGAATGATTCCTTGTGGATCTACAAATAGTGCTTACTGTGCAAGTGTACTTTGCGTTATTGAGGAGTCCGTTTGTGACAAGAGTGTGATCCAATTCTGCTCTCTCCAATGGTCCACGCTGATTACTTTTTCTGATTCTTAAACAATATGCAAACTTTCTTTGAATTTTCTACAATGATGAGCATCGTAGAATAAGAACATCCAATACTTCATTCTTTTGAGTATGTAAGCCTTTGCGTTGCTTTCAATTCCGCTATGTCTTCTAGAGCCACCATTAACAAGAACATTGAAGCCATTTATTTTTTCCCTATTGAAGAAACTGTGATTCCTTGACATGTAGTTCGCAGACCTACAATTTCACTGGTAATAAAACACGTGATACTGGTTCCGACTAATTATTTTTTTAATTATTATATGCTCATTTCAATTATGGTAATAATTTGCAAATTTCGTGATTCTGTTCATAACGAAAACTTTGAATTACTTAGTCTCGTGATTAAGCCTAGATCCACTGCCGCAAAGCATGCAATGGCACACTTGTACGCAAGTGACACCATTCACGACCATCGCACACACTACTCTAACAGCAACCTGTTAGGGCAGGTCACGGTCATAACATGACAAACAAAATACAACAACAAAATACGAACTCTCACTGTACCATCCCGATTTGGCACGATAAAATTATTTTAATCTATTTTTAATCACTTTAAGTATCCGATAGAACCAGTATGATAATATACTAACATTATATTAACAATGTTTAACTAATTATGTCAAAAAAGAATCAAACTATTAAAAGTTGAAAAATAAGAATCATCCTAAAAAAATTATAAAAATTAAAGAATGTTAAAAGAAACANGTGACAAAAAAAGAATCAAACTATTAAAAGTTGAAAAATAAGAATCATCCTAAAAAAATTATAAAAATTAAAGAATGTTAAAAGAAACAATTTAAAATAAAAAATCGTGAAAATGTCTTACCCTTAAACATATAAATTTCTCCTGAGTTTGATATAAATATTGTATCAATATTAAAAACTTTACAATGTCTATTATTAAAATTATCAACACTATTATTTTGATTAGAAGTGTGTCTTTTAGATATTTGTTTTTCATATGAATCCATCACGTTATTCTCACCATACAGTTCCTGTGGTATATTTTTTAATTATTAAAAAAATAATGTAATGTAATTTATTTTAGTACGGCAAATTAGTTTAGTTTATTACAAAAAAAATTTGAATCCGACAATGTTTTAATTATTTATCTATNTAATTATTAAAAAAATAATGTAGTGTAATTTATTTTAGTACGGCAAATTAGTTTAGTTTATTACAAAAAAAATTTGAATCCGACAATGTTTTAATTATTTATCTATTTTTTAAAAAGTGTGATTAGACCTATAATATTATAGATATAATTACTTGAATGCCTTCAATATCATCATTTTTTAATTTAGCACTTGGATGGTATCCTGGGTAAACTGGTCTCATCACTGCAAATTTCACTCGAGTATGATCTAATCCTAACATATGGCCAAATTCATGTAATGCTACTTGGTATAAATTTGTTCCTATAAATGTAATTATTAATTATTATCATTTTCATATTTAAAAAAAAAAAATTCTAATCTTTTATTTTAAAATGTAAAACATTTACATATTTATTGCTATTAAAATAAAAAATTTAACGTTTTAAGTGTATTGACAGGGGTTGAAACTTTCAACACTTGTTTCAAATTGAAAGCTCGTCATTGAAAATGTACGGGAAATCGTGTAAAAAAATGAGTCATGGAACGGGTTAGGTCCTGCGACCCAAAGCAACAAATTATACTACTGAATGAACATGAATCATAAATTCAGAAGAAGAAAATATACACTCCTATATGAATTGACAACGTGATTTACAGCTAAGGAAATCCCTTAATACAATTAAAATGATTATAATAGACTAAATTATTGCCTTAAAAGTTTTGGGCAGAATGAGGAAGCAAGATAACAATAATTAAAACTAATTAGTAATATTTATTACTGAGCCAGTATTCTTTTTACATTATTCAGTTAAAGTTATGTTATAAAAATCATTAATTTTACCTTTTTTTGTTCCCGTTGTCCATATTTCAGAATCATCAAAATGTACATTGTCTCTACTTGGAGTAAGAGTGTGAGCAAAAACACCCAATTTCCCGTCAAATGGATTTATGTCACCATGATCATGTGCTCTAAATGCTATGTTAATATGTACCTTTAGACGTAATAACAAGTTATACAACTGGTTAAAAAACCATTTTATTTTTTATGAAGCAACATTAATTAGTAATTTTTAAGCGTCAAATCGTAAAAAGAATATATAAGAGCATATAAAAAGGCGTAGAATTTTTTTAATTAATACAAATTTTCAAAAATATTTCTTGTGATATTCTTATAAAAATGAGGTCATTCGAAAACAAAAGAAATTAAGTGACTATATTTGGTCCTGTTCTTGAGAAAATGTATGGTAGGCAATAAACTGCAAGCTACCTGAAGCGNGTGGCAGGCATTAAACTGCAAGCTACTTGAAGCGCATCTGTAACTCTAAATAGGAAGTGAGCTGTATATAATAGAAGAGAGGAGTCTTCTGACCAAAATACAAGAACCACAAATCACCTACGCTAATCGGAAGTTATAGATGGCCAAGTAATAAGTAGCTATATAAAAATAATAAAAATAGATGATATCTGACAGTGATTAAAATCACTATCATAAAAAACGCTTCGATGCAAATCTAGATAGTCTTTAATTTAAGAAATTGGTTGATTATTTTAAAATATTCCTAATTAGTAGTAAATATATAAGTATAATTTATGAATAAATATGTATTAAAACAATTCAATGTAGTATAAAATTGATAATTAATAATTTAGTATTATAATTTTTTCGGAGAATTTATAAAAAATTATAAATTAATTATTACTTTTATGGAAAACATATATACAAATTGAAGGGGTTGATACAGAATTTTTTATGTAATAATTTTTTGTTAATTATGAATAAATAGTCTGCAAAAACTTTTCATCAGAGTAAAAAAGATACTTTTATTATTCAATTTTTCGTCCTAATTTCAAATCAGTAATATATGTTTTCCATCACCAATCATTTTTGATATTATTAATAATTAGTTAAAAACTATAGCATATAACTATAAGGGAAATAGTTCTGAATATTTCAATTGTATCATCACCAAGAGTTACATAGCAATTATTAATATTTTTTTTTGATAGAATTTATTATGATAAAAAAAAAAAATTAAAAACAATAAAATTGTTTTTAAATTATAAAAATTTTGATATCTAATATTTTAAAAATAATTAGTGCAAAATATAATTTTTAACCTATTTTTTTTTGGTATTTTAAAGTTGATTTTTTAAATTTTATAATAAAAAAAGTTGAATTTGTTACCATAACTTTTAGCTCAATTTCAAGTTTGAAATTTACATTATTAAATAGAAAATTTTATGAGATAAAAAAATAGTATTGTTATGATTAATATGCAGTTACGAAATTGTATAATTACTATTTACTGTAAATTTATCAGAAAAGCTTAATATTTTGTTTGAATTTTTATTGTAATAGATCACTTAAATAGAAATCATAGTAATCATTTCTAAGTAATTTTTGGTGTTAAAAAATATTCTACAATTGAATCATTCAGAAAATAATTAATTTTAATGATTTACTTTAACTAAAAAAAACAATCAAAATGTTGTTAAAAAAATCTACATAATTGAGTACATTATAAAATTTGATTATAATTGTAAAATTTGTTAAATTAGGTGCAAATAAAAATCATTTTTTTTAGATTTATGATTTATATAGAAACATATTACCAAAAAATTAGAATATTATAAACTGTTAGTAACACACAAATAAAGTTAAAAATTAATATATTACAAAGTAAAATGATTTACTTTTGTAATTGAAATCTATTATCATATCAAGCCTAATTCGACAATAAATACTTTAAAAATATTAAAAATGAAAGATTTTAATTATCTATATGGAGAATGTGAGCTAAGTAAATTTAAAATTGATAAATTGGAAATTTATTAGGGTAATATCTTTAACTAAAATATAGTGGTGATCATTTGATGTATTGTTAAAAAAAGTTGGTCAAGAGTGACAGCTGAGAAAATAAATAAACCTTTAATATGAATAAGATATTTCTTCAAACAAGGAGGGACTACAGCGAAATTTTTTTCTAACTCAAAAAATTTTGTAAGGTATTTTTAAATAAAATAAATACAAAATCGAGAATTTTACACACAAAAATAGCATAAGGTAGTCATTTTCACTGCGAAGACAAAATAACATGCGAAAAGTTTTTTTCCCATAATAAAGTATATTATATAAGCTTTAATTTAAAATATATATATAAGTTTCAGTATTTCTGGATGATACGGCTCGCGTCGCTTCGTTATACAAGATGCCCCGCGACTCGTGTCACCTTTATCGGTCGTCGCCCTACTATGAGTATTTGACTGACCAACACCGCGTGTCATACGCTACGGTGCAAAGTCCAGCAAATGCCGCACGGCCGACGACCACCCGCCGCAAATGATACGGGAGTCTTCTTCCCGTTGTTAGAGTGACAACGTTGACGAACCGATCCGCAACGTCGCCATCAACACTGTTAACCTTTTGACGCCCGAGGATCACGCCGGACATCGCGTCGTCGACGCCAGCGAAAGTGCCGCGATATTATGCGAAGATTATTATTACAGTGTTCATCTTTTCGGTTTGTTTTATTTTTTTGTTAAAATAACCTGTTGTTGCTCATTAATAAACGGTCCACGGGTCTTAACCCTCAAAACCAGTGTCGACCACATTTTTGCGACGTAAGTCGTGTTATGGAATACTTCAAAAGTTAAGTTGAAAAAGTTCATTTTTTATGAAAAAGTTGTCATTTTGAATTCTCCCTTGTGGGTAAGTAAATTAAATTTATAAAAAAAATATACCAAATGATAGGTAAAGACATCAAGCTTTTTGAAAAAGTTATGGCAGTTTTAAGTAAAAAAAATTGAAAAAATGTCAAAAATTAGCAATTTTTAAATTTGTATTTTTTTTTGAAGATTTTTAATACGATAGACAGATTTTCAATTTTTGAGGGTAATGTCTTCAACTAGATACGATTTGTGATCTTTTGTGAACACTAATAAATTTATCATTTGTATTGCAAAATATTTTCAATATATAAAACATACTTAATGTAAAACTTTCAAAAACATCTTGGACTAAAATTATTTTTGATAAAAATTGAGTAATGAAAAAAAAAAAAGACTAATAACTGTGTTTATAGAATGAAAAATTAATGAAGACTTAACTGGGAGTCGTACAAACAAGTTAGTGAGCGTAATACAAAAAAAAAAAGTAGCCCTAAGTACCTGTCTACTTAATTAAAATACAAATTTAACGTGGCTATTTAAAGCAAATTTGAACTAATAACATTAATACAATAAAAGACTCACAGAATCATAGTAATTATTTCTATGTAACTCTAGATGTTTAAATATATTCTACAATTAATATATTTAGAACTGAACTAATTTTAATGATTTATTTGAACTAAAAATCAAAATGTTCTTAAAAAATTATACTTAATTGAACGTATTATAAAAATTGATTATAACTGTAAAAATCCATTATAAAATAAGGTGAGCCTAAAAATCTATTATTTA
>NW_026100014.1:7352-10083 GCF_025091365.1 Daktulosphaira vitifoliae
AGCAAATGCCGCACGGCCGACGACCACCCGCCGCAAATGATACGGGAGTCTTCTTCCCGTTGTTAGAGTGACAACGTTGACGAACCGATCCGCAACGTCGCCATCAACACTGTTAACCTTTTGACGCCCGAGGATCACGCCGGACATCGCGTCGTCGACGCCAGCGAAAGTGCCGCGATATTATGCGAAGATTATTATTACAGTGTTCATCTTTTCGGTTTGTTTTATTTTTTTGTTAAAATAACCTGTTGTTGCTCATTAATAAACGGTCCACGGGTCTTAACCCTCAAAACCAGTGTCGACCACATTTTTGCGACGTAAGTCGTGTTATGGAATACTTCAAAAGTTAAGTTGAAAAAGTTCATTTTTTATGAAAAAGTTGTCATTTTGAATTCTCCCTTGTGGGTAAGTAAATTAAATTTATAAAAAAAATATACCAAATGATAGGNGGGTCATATTTATAAAAAAAATATACCAAATGATAGGTAAAGACATCAAGCTTTTTGAAAAAGTTATGGCAGTTTTAAGTAAAAAAAATTNTTAAATTTATAAAAAAAATATACCAAATGATAGGTAAAGACATCAAGCTTTTTGAAAAAGTTATGGCAGTTTTAAGTAAAAAAAATTGAAAAAATTAGCGATTTTTAAATTTGTATTTTTTTTTAAAGATTTTTAATACGATAGACAGATTTTCAATTTTTGAGGGTAATGTCTTCAACTAGATACGATTTGTGATCTTTTGTGAACACTAATAAATTTATCGTTTGTATTGCAAAATATTTTCAATATATAAAACATACTCAATGTAAAACTTTCAAAAACATCTTGGACTAAAATTATTTTTGATAAAAATTGAGTAATGAAAAAAAAAAAGACTAATAACTGTGTTTATAGAATGAAGACTTAATGAAGACTTAACTGGGAGTCATACAAACAAGTTAGTGAGCGTAATACAAAAAAAAAAAGTAGCCCTAAGTACCTGTCTACTTAATTGAAATACAAATTTAACGTGGCTATTTAAAGCAAATTTGAACTAATAACATTAATACAATAAAAGACTCACAGAATCATAGTAATTATTTCTATGTAACTCTAGATGTTTAAATATATTCTACAATTAATATATTTAGAACTGAACTAATTTTAATGATTTATTTGAACTAAAAATCAAAATGTTCTTAAAAAATTATACTTAATTGAACGTATTATAAAAATTGATTATAACTGTAAAAATCCATTATAAAATAAGGTGAGCCTAAAAATCTATTATTTAGAAATTATTTGTATAGTCATCAAAAAATTGTATACACATTTCTTTTACTTTAATGTCCATTTGGAGATAAGTCTAGAGGTCAAAATTTTTTTTTTTATTTTAAGTATATTACATATGCTTTAATTTAATGTATATATATATAAGTTTCAGTACTCCCTGGAAAATTTTCAAAAGATAACTTGAAAAAAATAATGTTCTGCAGAATGTTGCAATTTTAAAGTTGCAAGTAAAAGGTCATTAGTAAATAATATTTTTTTAGTTCATTTTTTACGTTTAATGCTCTTAAAATAATTTTTCATTTTAAAATCGAACAAAAATCAGAATCTTTTGGTCATTATGTATCCATTTAGGATGTACGAAAACCAAATAAAAAAACCCATCACAGGAGGGTCGTGGCACAGTGGTGACATGGTATAGATGGATCAAGTATAATGATATCTAACAGTGATTAAAATCACTATAAAAAAAAAAACGCTTCGATGCAAATCTTTANTTAATCACTATAAAAAAAAAACGCTTCAATGCAAATCTTTTGATAGTGTTTAATTTTAAAAAATTGGTAATTATTCCAAAAGCTACATGATCTGCTAGTTCATTATTAATATCCTAATTAAGATAAAGTATGCAGAATGAAAAAGGGATTATTAAAAAATATTATTTCTCATAAAAAAATAATGTTGATCCATACACTTTTCAATATGTCATAGCATTATAAAGTTAAAAATGTAAAAAATAAAATCGAGAATTTTCACACAATAATAGCATTCGGTAGCCATTTTCACCGTGAAGATAAAATAAAGTCCGAAATTTTTTTTTTGCATAATAAAGTAAATTACATTAGCTTTAATTTAAGATATATATAAAAGTGTCAGACCTTCCGGAACATTTTCAAAAGTTAAGTTGAAAAAGTTAATTTTTTGTGAAAAAGTTGTCATTTTAAATCCCCCCTTGTAGGCAGGTTAAGGGTTAAATTTATGAAAAAAATATACCAAACAAAAGATAATGATATTACACATCTATATAAAAAAGAATTATATTGATATGTTTATTTTTGAAAAATTTATGGCACTTTTAAGTAAGAAAAATTGAAAAAAATTCGAAAATTGGCGATTTTTAAATTCGTAATTTTTTTGGAGGTTTCCCCCATTTACGGGGAACGAGAGAATTTTTTTCAATTTTTGAGGGTAATGTCTTCGACTAGATACAATTTGTGATCTTTTGACGTATCATTGAAAGAAATTGGTTCGGTGAGAGCTGAGAAAAAGTGGTAACAGACACANCGTATCATTGAAAGAAATCGGTTCGGTGAGAGCTGAGAAAAAATGGTAACAGACAAAAAAAAAACACACATCTTAATAAAACCAATACCTTCTCAGATTCGCATCGAAGCTAAAACAGCAATTACTGGAGTTTTGAATTATGAGGTATTAGCAATGCTACTTGCATAAGTAATAGCAG
>NW_026100015.1:0-10007 GCF_025091365.1 Daktulosphaira vitifoliae
TATATTTGCCATTAATGTTAATAATACAAGAGTAATATTTATGTTTTTTAATTTTCTCTATTATGGATTAGGTTATTTTTGGATTAAACCATAAAATATTTTTTTAATTAATAAAAAAATCTAAATCTGTTACTGATTATTTCACTAACAACTTACTTGAATATATTGATTAACAAATAATTCTTCTACAATTTTTCTATCATTATCTTGTAATCCAGCATGATGGAGACCTAATCCAAATGCAAGGCATAATTTTAAATTAGGATCTCTGATATTTTCAATAATTTGATCCATTTCCTAATACAAATATTGAAATTTAAATATTTTATGTTAGTTACACATAAAACAGATAATTTTAACATCAGCCACTCAATTTCTCTTAAAAAAATAATTATGTTGCAAAAACTCTTTTTGNTCTCAATTTCTCTTAAAAAAATTATTATGTTGCAAAAACTCTTTTTGATATTTTTTAGTTTTATATACTTCTTGATTTATCAAATATAAGTATTTTTTTAATACTAGACATTTTTCAGCCTCATTCCTCCTCCTGCTTAAGTATAACTTCTGAAATACTGATCCAAAAGTTTTTATCATCCAGTTTTTTTCTTAATTACGTCATTTTCTATTTTATAAACTAGTTATATATATGTTGCAATTAAAAAAAATAAAGTTGACACCCTTATACAGAATAAGGGATGAATTAATAATTGATAAATCAAGAAATATATGAAACTAAAAAATATTAAAAAAATATAAAATACATATGATTAGACGGTTGTTAAAATAAGAATTAACTATTTATAATGAAATATTCATAGAATTTATAATAAACAGCACTAAATATAAAGTATAAAAAAAAAATCTATTCATTTCTTACATAATCATTCTTATGAACCCATTGTTTAGGGTTATCTTCTCCTCCTAAATATGCTATTAGATCAAGTGCAGTTAATCTAGTTTGCCTTCTTGATGATACAAAAATCATAACAGGTTGAGTAGGAGAATGTTGACGTATAGCTTGATAAATTGGCTTGTTCATAGTTGCCATTCTAGGACAATAATTTCTTCCTGCATAGCCACTAATATGCACCTCAAGTGGAACAGGCCGTACAGAAGGACGAAAATTGTAAAGACCCATTTCACCGATATGTAACCAAGAAGCTAGATCAGCAGCGGTTGATAAAGCAGTAGTTAATGCAATAATGCGAGTATGCTGACCAGAATGAGTTGAAATGAAATTTATACGGGATATAATTATTTCTAAAACTGGTCCTCTTTCTTCTCCTAGTAAATGAACTTCATCAAGAACCACTAACGCAACTTGTCGAACATAATTTCGTGTTTGCCAACTTCGTGAAACACCATCCCATTTTTCTGGTGTTGTAACAATTACAGAAGCATTAGTTATTGCTTTAATATCTGGTGTAACATCACCTAAAATTCAATTCAAAGATATCCTTTAATATTAATAGTTTTTATTGTATAAAATACAACCTAGTACCTGTTAATTCAACAACTGACTTTTTTAACTTTTCTTCAAGTCTTACTTTCCAGTCAATTATTCGTTCTCGTACAAGAGCTTTTAAAGGTGCAATATAAACGACCTGGAAAATTACAAAAAAAGGAACTCTTCCTTGAATATAAATAATACAATAATAATAATACTTTTGGGAGGTAAATCAAATAAACCATAAATATACGTTTTTATTATATTCATGAATAAAATACATAAAATTAAAAAAATACATGTATGTTAATATTTTAGTTGCAAATAAATAACTAACCCTATTTCGCAACTGAACTGTAATAATACACACATGAAATAAACCCATCAATAATAATATTATTGTAAACATATTTCAATTTAAGAAGCCTCTACTATATTATCATTGTAATAGCATACTCACTTTATCAATGAGTAAGCATTAGAATTCAGCATCAAAGCTCTAGACTTATTAAGTATTCTTTATGACTATTCCTTATGTCTTATAAAGAATAACTTTTAATGACAACATGTATTTCACTAGCTTATACAGAGTGATTTTTTTATCATAAACTATTTAATTACTTGCAGAATAAAAATAATCTAAACATTTTTTTTTTGTTACCATTAGTTACATATTATTTTTAAATTATTAGCTATATAATATTAAAAGTTCATCCCTTATATATTGCAAGGGTGTCCATTTTTAAATGGGAACAAATTTTAAATTTAATATATAAGTTTATTTGTTTATTGGATATAAAACTTTTAAGTTTCAACTTTATGAGTCATTACACATATAATATACAAAGGATTATAAGTACATAGGTAGCTAATTGTTTTTTAAATTATGTCGCTATCACAGATACAGAGCGTTTGTACTGCCAATTGGTATATTTATAAGCTCACAATGTATCTTATTACCATTGATAAAAAACGATGCATATCTGCTAATATTGACATCATAAAAAAACAATTATTATATAATATTTAACATTATATTTTTAATATATAATAAAGTTATATATTAAATTCAAATGCCATTTACAATTAAAATAAAACATCAAACATTTTACTATGTTAAAATGTGTTCCCATTTGAACAAACAAAGTTGACATCCTTACAATACATAAGAGATGAACTAAAAAGTATTACATAACTACTAATTCAAGAATAATATGTTTAAGTTATATTCTGTAAGTAATTGAGTAGTTTATGAAAAAAAATTACTCTGTATATTAGAAAATAATCTAATCAAGAAAATTATTTAACTATAATTTTAATACTTAAATCAATTTATTTTATTTTATTTACAAATGTTCAAGGAGTAAAAATATTAAATGTTCTAAGTGTCAATTTTTTTTTCAGAGGACAAAAATATTACAAATTTAAAAATCAATAAAAAATATTTATAAAAATATAAAATGTACTTTTTTTATATAATTATAACCTCTTTAAGTTTAATTATTATTTATTTATAGGTTTCTAACACAAATTCTTAGTCTACTCAAAGAAAAGAAAGTACCCACAATAAACTTATGAATTGATAAATTTATAAAACTTAAAAATAATCCGAATAAACACCAACCCAGAATTAAAAATATATCTCAACATTAAAACAATTTATCCAATCATTCAAATTTTTATAGTACTAAATTCTTTATATCACATACTTTAGCTTCAGGCTGTTCATTGAATACTCTAAACATAGCAATTTCTGCAGCAATAGTTTTACCGGATCCAGTAGGGGCTCCTAAGAGTACATTATTATCTGTATGATACAAACAATGAAAAATTTGAGTTTGTATTGGATTGAAATGAGTAAACTTGTATAAATTTTGGTAGTCTTGATTTTTAAGAGCTGATAATGGCAATGGATGAAGTTCAAGCAAGTCTAACCAAAATTATATAAATATTAATTAATTCTAAACTTAGGAAATAAATTTATAAAATACCTGTTACTGAAGCATGGCTGTGAGGTAATATAAGATGTTGAAATGTTAAGGGAATTGTGTAAGTAGTACCCAGCCATCTATCTGATGTACAGTGTAAAATGTATTGAGACGGAAGTGGTTCAACAAGAGGTATTGTAAAAACTAATTTTTGAACTTCTTTTTTGATAACCTTTTTTTTTTTTTAAAGGGACTTTTAAGTAATATTTCCTTAATTTATTTAATAATTTAAACATACTTGTCTTTTTGAAATTAAGAATTGTTCCCAATGATAAATATGATCAGTTTCAGGATCTTCTATCCAAATCCAAAATGCAACTGATGTTTTCCCATGGAATTTATCATTCCACTCAAATTCTGGGTAAAGTTCAAGATTTATTCTTAAAATGGTTCTTGTAATAGGTTGAATACTCTCTGTAGCTTCAATATAAGGCAGCTGCATAGCACATTTTTTTACTGCAGCACCAATATTTTGGTTTCTTAATAAAATTCCTAAAAAATAAGTAGAATCTCAATATAAAATATCATTTAACTAGGGATTAGACTTTTGAATTTTAATATTTAAAATAAAAAACTTACCTAACTCTTTTGAGTCCATTTCTCTAATTTGATTAAATGTTAATTTTCTTTGTTCTATTTTATCAATAATTTCCCAAGGAAGAACATCTGAAAATTGCCTCAATTCAGATTCAAAGTCCCATTGTCTCATCTCAAACATTTGACTGACTTCCAACAGTTTCGATGATAACATGGCATTATTGCGACGTAAGACCATGTCAAACAGGGCCCGGGCAATTCTTGTAGCATTCTAAGTTTTATAGCATAGTCATTAACGAAAATTTATGTTATTAACAAAATTTAGGAACATTACTACAACACCATACAAAATTCCAGCTTACTTGTGAGATATAAACAAGGTCCGATATTAATGAAAATCCTTTTGCTCTACCTCTAGCTAAATAAGTTTGTAAAAGAATGTTTACTTTGCCATTAATATTCACTGCTGATCCTTTGCATTCAACATGACAATATTTGCGACTTAATGATTCTAACTCTACCACTTCATCATCTCTAACCTAGAAAATTCGATTTATTTTTTAATTTGGACTTCAATTTATCATTTAGGTTAACAATTAATATTAGAGGAAAATAAAAATTACTTGTAGTTGCTCAAATTCTTTTGCACTTGCTATCATAGTAAGTATTTCTGATAAGTTCATAAAAGGTGCCATGGTCTGATTAAATATTTCAATACTGTCATGACTTATGTAAAAATGACTGGCAGTTCGTCCCAAATCTAAAAATATAATTATTTAAGTTTCAATTAGATATAATTGAAATAATAACTAAAGCTACATATTTTAACAAATAACAAAATAACTTATGACCTAAACCATATGATTATAAGATATATTAAAAAATTATACACATTATTCTAAAATAAATATGAAGGGACTTCTAAAAATAACTTTTTTTTTAAATACTTGATGCAAATTATGTTCAATTTTTTATTTATACAATTTATATTTATCTATATATGAGGAGAGAAATTTTGTTTTATGTGCAAAGGAGAATATGAGGTAGGTGAAATAAGGAGTTCAGTGACAATAGACGAGGATGTGATAGGAAAGGGGGAAAGTTTTAAATATTTAAAATCAGTTGTGCAAAAGAGCGGTAGTATTGATGAGGATATAACACATAGGATTAAGTGCAGGTGGTTAAAGTGGAGGGAAGCATGTGGTGTATTATGGTATAAAAGAATTCCAATGAAGCTAAAAGGTGAATTCTATAAGACTGTAGTGAGAGTAGCTATGATATATGGTTCAGAGTGTTGGGCGGTTGATAAGAAAGTAGAGAAGAGAATGAGTGTAGCAGAGATGAAAATGCTTAGATAGATGAATGGAGTTATTAGAGAAGATAGGATAAGGAACGAACATATAAGAAGGAGTATAGGTTGTAAGAACATTTATTACTACGTTCTTACCACTTATATTATACACGTTTTATTTCCATTTTTATAGAATATTTAGAATTTTTGTTCAACAGTCAACTATTCTAACAGTCTGGAGCTGGTATTTTACATGCCAATCAAAAGCCTAGCTCCTCCACCCCTCGACTCGCGTCACTCAATGCTGCTTCCATGTTGGTGGTCGTTACCGACCATATAGTAAATACATTTTAGCGTCGAGGTATCTATGAAAACTATGTTCAAATAAACAAAGTTTTTCCAACTACATTGATTTTGTCCAAACAGACTCACAAATTAAAAAAACAAGATTTGTACAGTTACTGCATAAAAATTTGCTTTGAAGTTATAAAATGGTAGCAACTAGACAACAATGTAGTGGAAGTTTTAGTTCTGGTACAAATAGTAAAGCTGACTGTATTACCTAAACCAGAAAAAAATATTTTGTTTGGCAATGTGATTATTTGTGCACCTTACAACTCCAATCAATCAAGTCAAGTGAATCTATAAGATCTACCCTATGAAATGTAAATAAAAGCAAAAAATCTTATAGTGGTAATGAACTTTAAGAACAACAGACTAAGTCGTATTAGGCTATTATAACAAATACCATGAATATCGTACACTATCAATTGAAATGAATACCACAACTAATTAGGTAAGAAAACAACAATTTAAAAACATATGAAGATACAAGATTATAAGAAGTTTTGTGAACACAACAAGGTTCCCTCCCCTAATTATAAAGAAAACCATAACTTAAAAGTTTAAAAAGCATTTTTAGATAAATTTTTTTTTCCTTTCTTTTAATATTTTGACCTTTTGTAAGGTTCAGAGTGGAACCTTTAATAGGGGAGAGGGTAATGTAAGAAAATTTATTACTATGTTCTTACCACTTATATTATACATGTTTCATTTCCATTTACTTAATTTGTGATACATATTAATTAACACAGAGGGAGATGGTGATGTGACAATTCTACTCATCTGTAGCCCAGAGCTACTGACGTCAAACTAACAAAGGGCAGTTATATGTAAGTCACTGTTATAGACATAACTTTTAATGCTATTACTTTCGTCTTATTTATATTATTAATAACTTAACTTGTTTTATTTGACGACTCGTCTATTGCCAATCATAGCCAACCAACTCTGTTTCACTTGGATATGCCTACTAACCAACTGTACTAAGATTCAGGTCAGATGTATTGTACATTACATATGACTTATATTTACTGAATATCTAAAATATACCTTTACTTTGTCATTGACATAAAACAGTAGTCTAACTTTATAATATAATCTATTTCTTGTAACTAAAGTGCACGATTGCCTGTGTCTCCTTCAGGTTATTAAAACTCATTTAAAGAGATAGGGACAATATTTGGGCAGATGACGGGTAGCTTCTGATTCTTGGTTTTGACCAAGATCCTCAAATATTAAGCTAGCCCCTAATAAGGTATAGCGTCAATCATAGATGAGATGAGAGAAAATAGACTTAAATAGTTTGGTCATATTATTAGGGGGAACGGAAGCAGTAAGAACAGTTATAAAAATGAATGTTAAAGAAAGAAGAGGTAGAGGAAGACTAAAAGAGATGAAGGAATGTAATTGAATGCAATATGAGGACGATGTGATGTGAGCATAGATGATGTGGGAAATCATATTAAGTGGAAATTTTTCTTTACTTTACATCGTTGTTTAAAGCATAAATCACAGCCACTAATTCAATGTTGTTTTAATTGAAGGCAAATTTCTTTTTTTATTCACCTATATAATAAAACTGAATAAAATTTAACTTTCACAGTACTCTATAAGACATTTAAAATAAAAAATAAAACTGCTTAAATGTATATAATGGATGTAAAAGCACATTTTTTTCAAAATGATTTTCTATTTATGTCTACTGGCGGATAAACCGCCATGTGTAAAATTTTATAGTTTTTATTTTTTTTTTAAAAGAACTTTTTGATATTTAGATCACTTAATATTATCACATTAATAATTTTAAGTTTATATAGAATATGTAATATAGGTCATTATTTTATAAAACTGAAAAGAAAGCATTTTTGTAATGTTTGGTTTAACTATGAATTTCTTAATCTATTATTACAAAAATATAATATAGTCTATTATTTGTAAACCTAGAAGTAGAACACTTATGTAATGTTTGGATTAATTGTAATTCCCAGAATTATTGTTACTAGATCAGGAAGTAAATATTTATAAACCTTTTTGAAAATGATTACTATATGAATTTTATAAAAGACAAACAAAATATTTTAGTATATAAGATGAAACGGAATGAATTAAAAGGGGAGAAAGAGAAGACCTCGGGAGTACCGAAGGTAATCTCTTTCCGTGTGGTACGTTTGTGACTTTAAGTTTTTATTTTGTGTATTATTTATTTATCCGTTTTTTAAGTGTATCAATATTTTATATGTTTTTATTTTGATTGATTATATCTTTATTAACTACATTTTGCGTTATTATTGAACTACTAAAAATATAAGTTAGAACAAAAGATTGTTCTACATATATAAATACAACAAAAGATAATAATAAATATAATAAAATTATTTTCTAACCAGTGGATGCGAGATCTCCAGTTCTCTCGTTGTAACGTAACATTTGAGCTCTATCTAATGCCATAGCTGCATTTATGATGAATTCTTTTCTTTTATTAACTAACATAGGATCCAACTATATTATTAAAAATAAAATATCAATAAAAGTTTTTAGTATATTTTTTTAATTGTTTTAAGGTAATTACTTCTACTTCATCTAGTAATATACCATACACATGTGGATTTATACGCATTCTAACAAACAAATAAGTATAGCTTAACCATAACACTGCTTCTTCTACATTAGATATTGTACCTAAAACTACCTATTAAAAATTTTAAATGGTTCAAAAAATTTTATTATTAAATAAATACTTTTCATATTATTTAGAACATATGATTAGGTCGATTTAAAAAGGGAATTATTCATTAGTTACAATTATACATACAATTTTATAACTACTCTCTAAATTTAAAAATAATTTATTACTTTTATAACGATAAGGAACTTTTTTACATGAACCTAGTTATATAGTTATTGAAATTCTTGAATAGTTATAAAAGTATTTAAATTACTTTTAAGGATTTTTTTCTTACTTCAGCATTTAAATTGTTAACAAGATGTTGCACAAAACAACTTTCAATTGGTATTTGATTTGTTAGTAATGAAAGGTATTTATGTAGTTTAGCATGAGGAGTAATTATAATTCCATGTCCAGAAGTATCAAACTGAGGACGACCAGCTCTTCCAAATATTTGCAAAACATCAAGCATACCTAGATCTACAAATGTTCCATGTTTAGAGTCATACAACTCTGTACCCTAAAAAAGTAAAAAAAAATTTTAACTAAATAAAGTTGTGATTGTCATAAAAATAATTTAAAAAACTTGATTTACTTTTATGATAACAGCATGAGCAGGAAGATTAACACCCCAAGCTAATGTAGCTGTACATACTAATACTTTTATGGCACCCTCAGCAAAATATTTTTCAACTAAATTCCTGTAAAAATAGAAATTAAACGGGATATTTAAAATATGATCTATAGTTAAAAATAAATTAGTAAAAAGAAAATTTTAAACAAATATAATATATTTTTAGATTTGATACCTATCTGATCTTAAGAGGCCTGCATGATGAATAGAAAATCCACTGTTCAATAATTCACTTAGTTCTTTTGAATGACATCGTTCAAATGCTTTCTTTGCTACTCCTATCCGGTTGGAATCTTCAGGCAAAAAATCAGATAAATGATTTTTTTGAGTTGCAAGTTCTCTAAATACATTAGCTGTCTTTACGGTAGCATTACGGGCATGAACAAACACCATGACCTAGAATATTATGAAAATTCATTAATATAATTAAAAACTAAGATATTTTATTTAGACAACATCAAAATAATACAGTTTTCACATACTTGATGTCCTTTTTGAACCATTTCATGCACTTTATCATAACAAACTGAATCCATTTCTTGTTGCATTTTAACTGTCTTACTTCCTCGAACCCCAATAAATGTCTGAATCAAAGGCACTGGACGAAAACGTCCATCAAAATAGAATAAACCTTTTTGAAAGTTAACTCTTAAAAATCGAGCAACATCTTTATAATTTGGTAAAGTAGCTGATAATCCAACAATACGAATCATATTTTGAGATGACTCAACCTGTCGTAAAGTACGTGCTACAAGTGCTTCTAACACTGGACCTCGATCACCATGTAATAAATGAACTTCATCAATAATTAATAATTTAACCAGACTAGTTAAAGCAATATCACCTGTTAGAGTAAATCAAAATAAAATATAAATTATGTAATACTTGTAATCTATAAGATTTATAAAAATATATATTTAATTATACCAGTTCCCTTGCGTGTTGCTACATCCCACTTCTCAGGTGTTGTTACTAATATTTGAGTGCTAGTAATTTCAGCTTTAGTTAAAGACATATCACCTGTAAATTCACGAACAGTAATACCCAAACTTAATAGTCTTCTAGAGAAGTTAGCAGTCATCTCAGATGCTAGAGCTTTCATT
>NW_026100016.1:0-7999 GCF_025091365.1 Daktulosphaira vitifoliae
CGTAATCTCAGGTGTTATGTTCATAATTAATATAATGTGTAGTAACAGTTACATCTAATTTTCAGTCGGTTTTGATCTTCTTTCGAAAGAAGTTCAATGTGTTTATAGTAATTTCTGAATTTCCATTTGTATACTATAAACACGCTGTGCAAACGACTTCCACGATGAACGGTTGACGTTATGGTTATTACTTATAAACGCACTTAAAAATACTCAATTTTGATGACAACCGCAATTAAGATTTCAGTATCATCCTCGAAAGGTTCGAACTATTTTCCTCATGCCATGTCTCGTTCTGAATTATCTTTGAAAACCCGTCAGTAACAAATAACAAACTGTCAAGCACCACCGTCCACTTGTATTTGATCGTCAAAACATTTAACAACCTTATCTGAGTTACGAATGACTTGGGAACGTGTTGTTGAATATAGAGACATTGTGTGATGGATACTAAAGCCGAAAAAAATAATACTCAGTTTTTCAAGTCGTACACAGCATTTTTTTTAAAGAGGATTTACAACGAAAACATTTCCAAAGACCGTTGTCTCGCCAAATCCGTTCCAAAATAAGTCTATGTCAAAAAAAACAAGTCCGTTGCTTTTAGCGTCATATTGGTTCACAAAAGTAAAAAGAAGTTACGGTGTACATTTTTCTGTAATGTACTGTAAAAGACCCCAATTTATCTAAAAAACTAAAATCTGATTACGGTAATAAATGCCATAACGATATAGAATAAGAGTTGAAATGTTAATCGAATGTCAAATTCAGAGTACAAGTGGGTTATTTCATATCGTTAATAGTCGTGGAAGTATGCCAATAATATAAAAGCGAGTGTAAAGAATTTGACTTTTATTCATGGACACTTGAAAATTGATTAGTAATTTTACTAATAAATTCAAATTAAAACAAATTAATTATAAATCGTAATAACTAATTAATAAGATACTTAAAGTAATAAAAAATGAAAATTTATATTTTCAATTTGGTATATCGATTATAATTTTTTTGTTAAATAATAATTCTTATAAAAATTTAATGTATTCAGTTTTATTTATTTAAATAACTATAATAATCAACACGATGTTTGATTATAAAAAAAAAAAGATTTTTTCCAGTTATTTTGATGAAAAACTCATAACTATTGAAAGGGGAACTATCATAATTTCAATACGATTAAGTGAAGAGTGTTAGCCGACTACCAATTTTGAAATATCATATTATATTTTGTCCATAATTATTTTTATTTAAATTATAAAGCAAACAACTTGTAATATAATTTGTTTCATGTTATTAAATAATATATATTATTCAGTAGTTAATAAGTTTTAAATCCAATAACAATTTTGTCAATGAATACATAAAGTTAGTTTCTCGGTTATTTTATTAGGCTTTGATATTTTTTAAACATAAATTTGTACATAAAATTATTTTATGTATAAAATAATAGATTGCGTTCATTTAATTGAAATTTCTTTTATCTCTAAGTTTACAATTAGAATACTTATTATTATTTTCGTCAAATTTCCTAAAAGTTGAAAGTCATTTAACTTTATAATTGATTGTTTTATAGAGTTTATATCATTTTTGATAATTTAAGAGCTTAATGTTGTTTANGTATCATTTTTGATAATTTAAGAGTTTAATGTTGTTTATTCTATCAAAAAGGCAATTTATGATTTTATTAAGGTCACGCTTCATTACGACTGACATTGTTCTAGTACAAACTGACGGTTTCCATACTGGGCAATATAAAGACGACATAAATTTTTAACTTGAATTTAATTAATCTAAAAAACTCAAGCCATACTTACTGAATTCAAACAAATAAGTCATCAGACTGAAATTTATAAATACAGTTTCTTTGATAGAATTAAAATGTTTTTCTATGCAAAAATAAATTTTCACTTAGTGATTATATGCTTTTAAGTATAACATATTGTTGTTATCTCATAACTCATTAATTTTATATCTAAATAAGTTAATAAATACATTTTAGGTTTAAGGTAAAAGGCCAATAGTGATTTAATATTATTATAAACTTCTAAATTACGTTTCAAAACCTACATTAACCAATATTATCGCTTTTTGGTAAACTTTAGACAGCTCTTATATTTCGTTTTAGATATTACAAGAAGCTTAGGATAAGACCTTTATAGTTTTACTTCTGAAACGATAGCGAAATTTATAGAAATTAGTCTATAAATTTGAGATATATTTTTGATACTTGTAATATTTTGATAAAATACGCNCCTTCTGAAACGATAGCAAAATTTATAGAAATTAGTCTATAAATTTGAGATAGATTTTTGATACTTGTAATATTTTGATAAAATACGCATTCCAAGTTAACTAGCGAGATATTTAAAGGTTAAACTTAACTTGAATGCACAATATTTTAGATATTTCTAATATAAGTTTCCAGTGGTGTATTTACGGGGATTCTATGGGATCCGTACACCACATGGACATAAAAGTATAGTGGCGGGGATAGTGGAAGGGCAATTCTCCTGACTACTAACATTCTAAAAGCTGTGCGGATTTCCTCATAAAAAATGTTTAAATACGTCACTGCAATTCGTATTAAATCGTATACATATTATTATAAAAGTTAATATGATTAAAATATTGATTTTAAAATTTACAAAATACGAGAGACTGCTGGAAAATTAATTTTTTTATAATACTATAACATTTCATAAATAGTTTTCAGTAAAAAATAGTTTTAACTTTTTTTTATTAACTGATACATTGCATTCAATAAAGTTGATCTAGGAAAACAAAACTTATTTTCATAAAATGTTTTTTTTTCGACAAGTTTATAAGTTTAGTGTTGTAAATATCATGAGTGATAAAAACTTTCATGCAATCTTCAAAAAGACTAAATTAAGTAATATTGTTTTTCTATACTAGTTGTTTAAAGTAGGGTTGAGTTAGAACTTAATTAATCCGTTACTGAAAATGTGTTTAAGCAAGAAGGTTTACTTGAAATTACCTCTCATATAAATAAACGTTGTATTCTCACCTAAAAAATAAATTTTTTTACTTGAGATACTCACAAATGAATAATTTGAATGACTGTATTTTAATTTTTATAGTGTTAATTCAAGAAGTGCTTACTATTATTTTGTGCATTATGAGCACAGTAAATGTTCAACAAGCTAAATCTACAAATAAATAACAAGTCTTTCTAATGAAACAGCGTGGGTGTCTGTGTCAGTGTAGTAAAAACCATTGACGTTGTATTAAATCAGTGAACCACCGGAAACCTTATGGCACGTCTAGATTTAGAATGTGCGCGAAACCAACGTATTATCCCAATATCAATCATAAGAGCGGATGACAACGTTTTGGGTCGCGTCCAGTTTTGGTATTAGTTAGCTGTTAGACCGACCGCTGAACCCTAACGAGATAATGGGGCTAATATTTTTGGTACTTATATTATAGAAGGTGTTTTTGAACTATAAAAAATACTCAACAACGACAACGCGTGTAAGAGAGGGAAATAGTGCTCGTACCCATCTGCATCATTCGCCTTTCACCACACTTTAATCAACCCTTTCTAACTTGTGTCTCAGATGATATGTAGATATAATATTACTGGCAATTCAAACTAAAAGTAACACAAGGGAAATCATTATATCACTTCAAAGTTTTTTTTACTCATTTTTACACACATTGCGTTTGCACAAAAACATGCTCATCTATTGGTCTGTTGTACGATCTTCTGTCATTCTATTTTTTATCTTTCATACGTGGAAACCATACATCAGACGTAAAAAAGAGATTAAGGACACACTAAAAAGTCGGATTAAGGAATTATAAAATCACGTTTTTCATTTAGATATTACAGAAATCAAACACGAGGTAGATTTTTAAATAAAAATAATTAAATATATTTAGTTACTCACGTGTAACTAAATAATAAAAAAAATCAGATTTTATATTTATAATTGATTATTAATCTATTTAGCGAATAATTGTTTGTAATTTTAAATGTTCTTGGAAAAAAGTATTATTTTTTTGTCAAATTATTCCTTGTAGTCATAATAAAATTAGTTACTTAATTATGAACTTAACTCATAATTCATTATGGGTATGAACTTCAAAATATAACAATAGATTTCATTAGAATAAATTAGTTTTCAATTTGTATAAAGAAATGAACAATATTTTAAAGAATTACCTTAGGCTCCCAACAAACGTACCGGATATTTTGTTTGTGCCATACTAAAAATATTTCATAGGCTACTAATGAATTTTACCGATGAATTCAAAACTGATTTGACTATTGAACGACTTTTTGTAGCTATACATTATTTCGAAGTCATAATTTAGTCGTGGTATAAATGGATACTTCAAAGGAATTCATACATACCGAAATGCATACATTTAACACAAGTTACTTATTGTCACACATTCAAAGTGTAAATATAAAGCATAATAAAACCAATATAATTATTATTATAATAAATGTCGGTGAATATTACAGCTATAAATTATAGCTGCTATCAATGGTTTGTAAATTATACATTAAATATTACTTTAAAAAATAGTTTTTCAAGTATTAACATTTTTTGATTAATAAATAAAATATTTATTCACGAATTTTTTAAGCTTTAAACTTATTCATGATTTTAAATGAATAATGAGTTGGTTAAATTAAATATTATAACTTTATACTACAACAATATAATCCTGATTGAAACAAACCATTACTAAAAAATTAATTATTTTGACTTGAAACTTTTTTATTTTAAAGTTAAGGTAGAGAAAAAAATGAGTGGTCTAAAAGATAAAATTATTCCAAATTATAAGTATGAAATTTTACTAATGAATTTATTCAACCTTTAACTTTTAAGCATACACTCACTGCCTTGTTTAACTTACTTCTATTAATAAATTGACAAAAAGCTAATTATTTATTCAAAGAATCAAATATTTTTTATTGAACGATCATTTGAATCTTATTAACATACCATTTTTCATTTGAACATGGTACTCTAAAATTACAAGATTTAACTTCTAACTTTTGTATTTCATTAGAAATTTCTATTGGTATTTTTTACGGCTCTCTCAAAAAGTAAATTAAGTAAAATATTTATACCTAAGTCACGAAACCTCATTTTAATTAATCGAAAATATTCTAAAACAAAATTTTATCCACTAAAATATTCCTAATAGTGTATTTTATTTTAGTAAATGAAAATGAAAACCCCTTAAAATGATTTGATTTTAAAACATATAAATATCATCGTAATGAAATTGTTTTTCGAGTTAAAAAAACTACGAAAAAAATATTTCCCTTAAAAATTAAAAAATAAATATAGATCTCAAATTTATTCTAGTACAATAACACTTTTGTGATATAATAAAACATTAAAAAAAAAAGCAGCTTAAAGTACTTAGCGAAGATCATTGACATTTAAGCTTGTAATAAAATATCACTCTAGAGATTTTTTTCATTATATTCATAACACATATATAGTTTTAATTAGTCTAAACATCAAAACTTAAATAACAAAAATTAGTAAAAAAAGAAAAAATTGCTAGCATAAAACTAAAATATTACGAAGTATAACAAAATGGAAAATATTAATCCATCATTTGACCATAACTGCAATATATTTATTTTTAGTTTATTTGTCAAGAAGGCGGACCTTGAAGGATATTTTAAAGTTATAATGTTTGATCGTTCAATGTGAGCTCACAGTAAGTGCCTCCTGTGTAAAATACAATATCGTGTACATCGGAAAAGCCTACGGAAAAGTGTGCACCTGGCTCGAGGGTGTAAACTTATAGCGCCTATGTTACTTATAGTATATGAAATTGAACAATACGTATAGTGTAGTTGAAGTGAGATTATGAAAAATGACTTGAGCGTCCAGTTCACCGTACACGTATGATGAACTGGAGAGCCTTTCAAAGACTGTTTCATACTTTTCGCAGCAGGTCATCTAATCGTTTTCAACGATTTACTTAACGAAAGTACATCATACACCGGCACATTATGAACAAGTAACCAACAGGAAAATAAATCTTCCTTTTCGTCGAGTGCTCCTGAGGGGGACACTTATTGTTTTTAATGCCCATAATGCATCGCACGAGTCCATAAACATCATATAAACACATCGTACATATACAATGGGTAAACAGTGAAAACTTTGATAGAGCCGAAAGAAACTATAGCAGACCATAGATGCGTGAATCGTTGGTTAATACGATACGCATTTACATGAACAAACAAATGTCAGTTGATCAATACACTGTATGAACACCAAGAGAAATTACTTTCCATTGTTCTCAGCACTTCTGAGTGTTTGAGCCTCATAACACAATGTCATATTGGTATTACTATTACCGAGCCCTCTATTATGCGTTCTGGATAAAATTTCAACAAAAATACCGAACTAACGTTCTAATTAAAATCAAAAATATCGCTCGTGGTTCCCTAAATTTGCACTGTCGTTAACAACAAATCAGTATAATGGGGGCGCACGTCTCATTTAAATAACGTTCACTTTTAGCGTGGTTTATGAAAACGCGTTGAAGTCACGATTTTGTGCTATATCATTCAATCATACCAATAAAATTCTATTTTATCCTATCATGCATCTTTATATTTTTTTAGAGTAAAACATTCGAATAACGCTTTGGTTAATAAAGTTAGCGATTTTAATTCATATGTTTTCTAGATTAAGACAAAATTATTCGGTAACATTTTTTACAATATGGTGAATATAAGATAAGTTGACATTTTAAAATATGATATGTCTATCTTTTCAATCAAACAACTTCTCACTAGCAGTTAACAATGACAATCTATATATGCGAAGGCGATATAAATAAATAAAATATAAATTTGAACCAATCGATAACCATTTTTGTATTTTTACTTTTTGAGTTGTTAGTATTTAAAGATTTAGAAAAGATGAGGAATGGGGTAGTGTTTAATGACGTTCTTATTTTACCATAACGCACAGCTAAAAATATTACAGTACACAAAGGAATCCTTCTACGTTGAGCGTAAAAGAATAATATTAAAAGTCATATTAACGACAATGACAACTGCCCAAAATAAATAATAACAACAATTTTGAAATACATAATTTATTTCCAGTTCTCTATTTATAACTTAAAAAATTCAACAAATTTTTATTTAGTATCAATGTTATTTAATCTTTTATACAAGGTGACTGCTTTTAGTTGACCACTAAATTTATTCTAAAATTTTGAGAACATTTTTTGGCTCATTCAATTAGTATTTATTTTTCGATTTAAAATGATTAAATATTTTTTAAATCTATTCCTTATCCCTTAAAAAAGTACCAAATTTACTTTTTTAAACGATTATTTACATATTTTAACAGCTTATATGTTATAAAATAAACTAATCGATGACAACTTTTAAAATAATATTTTAGAAGTTTTGAATATTTTTATACATAGGCGGAGGAAGGAGCATGATAAAATGGTGCGTGATAATAAAAACAACATAACCTTCATATCGTTAAAATGTAAACTACATCTGTTAATATCAGGTACAAATTCGATTCAATAAAAAACTGAACTCAGAAAAGTAGAAATGGGTAATAAATAAGAAAATTTTGTAGCTTAAAATGATGTTATATAACATGAAAAAAAATATCTACTTCTTTACACCTCTATTGTAGTATGAAAACAAACTTATTCGGGTTAATAAATATTATANTACTTCTTTACACCTCTATTGTAGTATGAAAACAAACTCATTCGGGTTAATAAATATTATAATCGTGTAAGTAACAATGATTACTTGCACAAAAAAATAATATTCTGTAAATATTTTTTTCTTAAAATTTCATTTTTTTTTTTTAGAAAGTTGTACATTACACGCTTAAATCATACAAATAATAACGTTTGCATGAAAATACCATGCAAGATGAAATCTTATATAAATTACTACAAAGTTAATTGAGTGGTTATTGTTGGTAAAAAGTCTATTTAAAGGTTTTTTTTTTTT
>NW_026100016.1:8376-9983 GCF_025091365.1 Daktulosphaira vitifoliae
TTGAATGAATACATATGATACCTACTTTAAAAAATAAAAAGATAAAAAAATAATCATTATAAAACTGGTTCCAAAAAATTTCAAATGTTTTAATCTCAAAAACAAACAAATTTCAGGAAGATATTAAACATGTATTGTTATATCTTGTAAAACAATTCGTTGACGCTGAAATTATCTCATGACTTACTGCATAAAATTTGCATATATTTAACATGGACAACACTTTTTCACTTTTGACTTACAGTAGATAATACTTGATGATATTGTAGTTTTCTAAATTAATTTCATCCCTTAAAACAGCTGATCTCAAAGATTGGTTACTGATACAAAAATATTTATTTTGTTTTACTTCGTCTATCACAAAACCAACAACCATTAAATAATAACATGTTACTGGTGTATGCATATATTAAAGCTTATTTTATCTTATTATGTGTTTACAGTAATAGGTTTTACTATTGGTGCGCGTGTAAAACTTTTTTCTTCTTTGATCTGCAAAAAGAACAGATTTAGCGAGAAAAATGCCTTATGAAACATGGTCGACACAAAATGGTGTGTATTTCTGGAATAAAACCAAAAAACCAATTGCCCTAAAAGTGTCACAGCCGTCGCATCGGAATCTAATTATGTTTTCTGCCGACTAAGTGTTTTCTGCTTGAGATACTGTTAAATTTTCAACGGAAATAAATAAACACATTTTACCAATTATGCCTTAAACTACACCGTTATTATCATAACTAACAAAAAAATGAACTTTCAGGTGTTTGCTTAAGATTTTTTTCTAATTAATATTCCCCATTGTTTGCATTGAAAATAGAATCAATTTCCAACTTAATTTTACACTTTTTTTGGCCACTTATTCAATGTTTTTAGAAAAAATACGGGTTTTGTTAGTTCAATTGTGTCTTAACTAAAATTAAACATGACACTTAATTAACTATCACACACGCAATATTATTAAAAATATAAAACATAATGTAATTTTTTCTTTTAAGATATTATGTTTTATAATTTTCAATTTGTTTTTATCCCCCTTTGTTCTTTAAAAATGTTTAAAATTTTAGTTTTTTAAACGGAAACGTATACGGGTGATTGATTTATCATTGTCCAATACATTTTTCCTGAAATAATAATATTTTTGAAAGTATTATTTTTTTTTCGGATTTTTATTAATTACTATTTATCTCTCATTTTATAAGTGATTAAATACTAATTAGATCGTTTTATCCTTTAAAAAATGATCTAATTGAGAAAATAATTGTTCGATAATAACTTTTGGACCATTACTCGAAAATGATTAGCACACATTATACATAAATGCTAAAGATGTCTAATTATAAAAATAAAAATAACTTCCGGAGTAGTGATTATCAACTAAGAGTTTTCTTAATTAGATCATTTTTAATTTTTTAAGCTAGTTAAAAATACCGAGTGATTCAATTTCCATGAACTATTTAATTAATCAAAAAATAAAAATAAAACTAATAATTTTTTTACTGGTTTCTTTGAGTTCAATATTTTTCTCAATTTTTAATCATTAAGTTTTTTTTATATTTATCCTTTATACCTCTTAATGGAGTCAACTTTAATTTTACAAATGGCTGCAC
>NW_026100017.1:0-1752 GCF_025091365.1 Daktulosphaira vitifoliae
TACAACAAATCAAGAAAACCGCATCTTAATAGAAAATTCACTCAAATGTAATAGAATACAGTCTAAAAAATTAACCGAAAAAATTATAACATCTTACACTAACAGTGCGTTGCTAAGTAAAAAAATTGAACTTTTTACTACAGAAGGCCTGGAAAAAACTAAAGTGAATGGAAATTTACGTCGTGAAAATAATAACAACAAAAAATCCGCAACTAGAACTCGGCCTAATGATATTAAAAAACATTTATGGGATAAGAGGTACTTATTGTTTTCTAAATTCGACGAAGGAATCATGATGGACAATGGTAATAAAATTATTATTTCAACAAACTTAAGTTTTTTACTACATTATATAANTTATTATTTCAACAAACTTAAGTTTTTTACTACATTATATAACGTTTTTTTTTTAGAATCATTTTATTCAGTTTGTCCTGAAATCTTAAGTACACACATAGCGTTGAGATGTCCTGGCCTATACGTCGCTATGGATCCGTTTTGTGGTGCTGGTGGTAACATCATCCAATTGGCCAAAAGATACAAACAAGTAATCGCTGTGGATAACGATGCTAATAAATTGGAATTCGCGAAAAGAAATGCTGAGATTTATGGAGTCAGGGAGAAAATTACATTTATACTGGGAGATTTCTTCGAAATTGCAGAAACCTTAAAAAAATATAAGCCACGGGTCATAGTGACGTCTCCCCCATGGGCGGCCCTTCGTATAAGAAACACGAAGTTTACAGTCTCGAAAAACATATGTGTAGCAACTACGAAGGAGGCGGTAAAAAACTCTTCGACCTGTTAAGAAGTATTGCTCCCAACGTAGCACTCCACATACCTAAAACTATAGGTCGAAACGAGGTAAATCAATCAAATTTCTATAAGGAAATCACAATTGTAGTTAATGTCGATCAATTAATTTTCTAGTTAATACAATTTGGCAAACTATTCGATTTAAACATGGAGATTCAACATAATTATATTGACGATAGATACGATACGATAACTGCGTTTTTCGGCCGCTTTTTCAACATGAACACTAAATACTTATCCAACGACAACAAACTTTACACTAACAAAAAATTCTTGAAGTATCCATAATCAGCTGATTACTATTATTGATAAATATTAGTTCAAACAACTTTCACTATTTTTTGATTAAATACTGCTTTGAATTTTGATTTTTTCAAATTATTGACATTATACCGTTAAAAGACACATACAAATTTCGAAATATTCTAATTTTCACGTTAAAAATACTACCGATTTTCGAATAAATATAAATACCTTTTGCCGCAGCATATTTTACTGAAAAGTAAATTTAAATACATTTCATTATAAAACATATAATTTTTTTTATGCGCTTGATTTGTATAACTTGAATTAAATTTTTTTATGATTTTAGTTTCATGTTTAATATTTTTACTGTAAATATTACATTAAATTACTCTTGAATTTATTTTGTTGATCAAAAATAAGTAAATATACTTTATTTCTTAAAATTGTTTAACTCGAAATATTTGTTATATTGTATTCTATAATAAATAATTATTATAATAAATCAAATGTTTATGATAAATGATTTATTAAGTAACATGTTACCAAATTTTTTTGAATCTTATAGAATGGTAGTAGAACAAACAATTAGAGTTAAAAAATGATTAATAACAAAGTAAAAATATTCAAATTGTAGTTGATACCTATTTTTATTGAAAAAAATTAATTAAAATTAATTTAATAATATTAAAA
>NW_026100017.1:2006-3944 GCF_025091365.1 Daktulosphaira vitifoliae
ATCTTATATTTTTTCATTTAAACAAATATTTTTCGAGTTACATTACATTTAATATGAGTACTAAAATTTATATTCCATTTTTTTCATTTTACGGTTACTTTTTATCATGTTATACTTACATTAGACACAATGTTATAAATGCATATGTGTGTATGTGTGAGTTTATTTATTTATAGTATCATTAAAGCGTAGTGTATAATAAGATAAAACCGATAGAGTAGGTAATTGATTTGACGCTATATTGTTTAAACCCAACTAAACGCTAAATTGTTCATTCCCAAACAACAATTATATTATGTCAATTGCCACCGGAAGTTCTGCTAATAATAATGATAATTGTCATAAAACGGTCTTTAATCAGGTGCTGGAACTGGTAAAAATTATGGCTGCCGAAAAACAGGTCTTAAATGTTCTATTATACGTGAACATTGCAAAGGTCAATGGCGTACAAAGTCAATAGAAATAAAGATTGAAGATTAAGAAAATTGTACTTTTGTTGAAGATATATTTTATCAGAATTTAGAATGGGAAAATGATTAAGAAAATGGAATAAAATTTTGTTTGATACATTTGTCATATAACTTTATAGTGGAGAAATCCTCCATCGATTACATACTTTGCACTAGTTATGCATATAACTTGTATTTAGGGTATAAATAAGAAAATAGGAGATCATGTAGTTTTTTTATTAATCCATTAAAATTTTAAAATTAAACACTATCTACAGATTTGCAAAAGGCGTTGTTTTTTGATAATGATTTTAATCATTGTCACATATCATCTATACTGCACCCAATTATACACACTGTGGCGGGACACTGCTGGTTTTTTTTTTTAAATAGCGATTAGTTGAAATAGCAGCAATGGGTTTACTTTAATTATTTCATTATTAATTTTAACAATAGAGGTTATTGAAGATACAGTTATAACTATATTTGACCTTTTAAGATTTATATCATGAAAGTTATTATCCACCATTGAGTTTACTAGAACAAGACCAATTTTAGACACTTTATGACAATTAATTTTATCATTACCAGAAATTCTGGCTGGGTTGACAAAAGAGAAAAAGAGGTAGATGAATGAGGAGATCAGTGATAATAGGCGAGAGTGTGAATTGGGAGGTAGAAAGTTTTAAGTATTTAGGACCAGTAGTGCAAAAGAACGGTGGTATTGACAAGAATGTAAGACACAGGATTAAGGGCGGGTGGTTGAAGCGTCTGGTGTCTTATGCGATAAAAGAATTCCAATGAGGATAAAAGGTAAATTCTACAAAATTGTAGTGAGACCAGCTATGATGTATGGTTCAGAGTGTTGGGCGGTTGTTAAGAAAGTAGAGCAGAGATGAAAATGCTTAGTTGGATGAGTGGAGTGACTAGAAAAGATAGAATAAGGACTGACCATATAAGAAGGAGTATAAGTGTAGCGTCAATCGTGGATAAGATAACAGAAAACATACTTACATTGTTTAGTTATGTTATGAGGTGAGAAGAATCGGAAGCTGTAAGAACAGTTATAGAAATGAATTTTGAAGGAAGAAGAGGTCGAGTTAAATGTTTTTTGAGAAAATTAAAAAAGCTTATATATTTTAACTTTTGCGAGGCTGTAAAAAAAAAACTCAAGTCCAATCGATGAGAACTTTTAGTATGTCATTATACATATCTTAATTCAACTTTAAAAAAAAAAAAATTTGGTTGTGAATTTTTCCGCCATTTTTCCTTTGTTGACTGGCCTAATTTCAAAATTTTCCATATGCATAAAATATTTTTAAATAAATAATTATTATCTCCTTAGCCTCTATCCCAACTATTTGTTGTAGGTTCTACGTTATTCTAATTAATTTTATTTATTGGTTTTAATTATACATGTAATACAAAATACTTCTGAACTTCAATATTTAAAAGGGTGCATTATATATATGTATATATATATATATAT
>NW_026100017.1:4081-5931 GCF_025091365.1 Daktulosphaira vitifoliae
CAGTGAAGAGTCTCCAAACTTAAGTAAATTTACATTAAATAATATATATTTACAATAAGTCGTATGGTTTATTTTTTTTTAATCTTCTAACATCTTGTGAGTAATCAAGCAGTTGAGCAGCAGCTCTGTTGACGTGGGTCTTCAGACAATTTTCATGTGCCCTGGCATACCGTTGAATTTCTTCTCTGACGGTTGGTATCATCATATCCTTATGAATATTGTCATTTTTTTCGTACATGTACGCATTGGTAATAGTACGGAGAGTAATGTTTTGCATAATTTGAATTTTATCAATCCAAGACTTGCTAGCACAGCCCCATAGTTGAATGCCGTAAGTCCATATTGGTTTTAAGATAGATACATAAAGTAATCTTTTATTTTCTATTGATAATTGTGATCTCCGTCCAATTAACCAATACATATTACTTCTTTTTTGTTTTATTTGTTTTAATTTCATTTTAATGTGTATACTCCAGTTTAATTTAGAGTCTAAATGCATACCTAGATATTTTGCTGACATTTCTTGTGGGATTAATTGACCATCAAGCATTATCGGGTTGGTCTTTTTTACTCTATTTGTAAAGTTCACGTGTACTGATTTTGAACTATTTAATAGTATCTTCCATTTTTTTGTCCATGTAAGGATACTATCAACATTTATTTGCAAATTTTTTGTGGCGATCGAAAGGTCTTTATCACATGACAATATAGCTGTGTCATCAGCAAACATAGCTGTTGTTGTTTTATTGTAAGTAGGAATATCAGATGTATAAAGAAGATAAAGTATAGNTAGATGTATAAAGTAGATAAAGTATAGGCCCGAGGACACTACTTTGAGATACCCCTGATTTAATACCTTTCCATTCAGATACTGCTTCTTCGTGACTTACCCGAAACTGTCTTTCTACTAAGTATGAATCTAGTAGCCCACACCATGTACGAGGCAACTGCTTTTTCAATTTATATAGTAAGCCTTCATGCCAAACGGCCTGAGAAACGTCGAGAAATACGCCACAGNTCAAAAGGCCTGAGAAACGTCGAGAAATACGCCACAGCAATACTTTTTTTTCTCCATAGCTCTACTAATTACGTTTGTAACGCGATGCACTTGATCTATGGTGGAATGTTTAGTACGAAATCCAAACTGGTGGTTAGGAATTAGTTGACGTTCTTGAATAATAGGATTCAATCTAATGTAAAGTAGTTTTTCGAAAAGTTTCGATATTGTAGGAAGAAGTGATATCGGCCTGTAGGAACTAGTAATCTCAGGCAGCTTTCCTGGTTTTAATAACATGATGAGTTGTGTTTTTTCCAATTTACAGGTATATATTCTATACGTAAGCAGGCATTAAATATGTAAGTTAATAAGATGATTGCTTTGCGAGATAATTCTTTAATTATACGCGGACTTATCCTATCATAACCCGGAGATTTTTTAGAGTTAAAGTTTTTATCTATCTCATTTGCATCTTCAAGAGGCGTGAAATATTTAATGCGATCTGTAGTTTGATCAGTGATATCGTAGTTTAAGTACGTCGTGTTTAGATCAGATTGTATGTTGTTAGGTTGAAATACACATTCCAAGTAACTTGCAAAAGTTTCAGATATTTCCTGTTCGCTTCGAGCCCATGTACCATCATCCCTTAAAATTGGTGGCACATATACTTGAGGTCTTTTCATACGTCTGGTTGCTTTCCATAACGAGTAGTCTGTATTTTCTGTTGCAGATAAGTTATCTATATATGCTTTAAAAGTTTCATTTTTTATTGAGAATATTTTTTCTTTTAGGATTTTGTTGAGTCGATTCCAGTCGCTTTTGTCTACTGGATTTTGTGTTCGATGCCATTTTT
>NW_026100017.1:8590-9959 GCF_025091365.1 Daktulosphaira vitifoliae
AAATAGAAATTATTGTGATTAATTATCACACATAGATCATCAACAACGCCACTCGTACCAGTAGTTATCTAGGCTTGTGCTGACTGTGAGTCGAGTCAATAAAAACCTCGAGTAGTATAGGAACCACAAGTGGGTTCTCTATCTTCGCAAGAGAGTCTTTATTAGTATTGACTACACAGTTAACCCACTCAAAGATTAGACTAGGCTGGCTAACTTCGTACAAACGTTATTGATTCTCTTTATTTATTTAGACAATATTTTATTCTAGAGATCACTTTACTTTTTCTGGTTTCCTACTTAATTTATGTACTCATTATATTTACTTTGAATATGAATTTACCTTAATGATTTCAGAACTAATGTTGAAAAAATGAATATACTTCAATTTTCTATGTAAAATCGTATTTTGTCAAGCCACTTCTTGCATTCGTTAAAAGTTCATAAGGTGAAGTGGTAGTGAGAGAGATTGACAGTTTTTATGCCCTTTTATATTAAATTTAATTCATCTATCTATGCAAGAAGTGTCACGACCTTTTACTATTATCTGTTTATTACTCAATTTGTGTTATTTATTACATATTATTTTACTTAAAATAGATAATTTGTCACAACTAAAGAATTTCTTATAATTATTACAGTAGATTTATATTAATGTATTTTTAGACATATTTCTTGGAATAGTTTAAAGTATTAACATGAATAATATTTTTAATTTGATGACTAATAGGTAATAACATATATACTACTGAATAATGAGTGGTGTATGTATTATAACATCCACCCCAATTTTTTTAAAAGTTGTGTCCTCACAACTAAGGGGAGTATAATCAAGAAAAAAATTATCGTAATAGGGTATAATAACAATTTTGTAAAAGTATTTGATTAATAGTATGTATAAATAATAATGATGAAGTATTATGGAATTTAATAATAAATATTAGTATATAATATGGTTAAATGTTAATAATATAATTTAATACATATAAGGTATTGATTTGAAAATTAGTATATAATATATAAATACGATAGTAAATAAGTATGTATAGTACAAAATAAAATATTTAAATGTTGTGCCAATAACAATATGACAATCAATATCAATTATTATAATGATATAATAATAATAAATAGCAACAATAAAATGCCTATAACATTTTAAAACAGTATAAGGAAATATATTGCTGTCTGAAAGATCATACTGTTCTTTTCATACATTGTAATAGTCGTTATAAATAAAAAGTTCAGACGTTTTTCTAGAATTTTGCCCTATGTAATTTTAATGTATTGCTGTTTGGTTCTGTAATTTTAGCTTCGATGCGAAGCTGAGAAGGTATTGGTTTTACTATGATGTGTTTTTTTTTTTTTTTTG
>NW_026100018.1:0-5491 GCF_025091365.1 Daktulosphaira vitifoliae
AGTAATTCGCATTATACTTCTGTATTTATAAAATATTGTACATAGTGTGTATATACATACACACTATGTATTGTTATAAAGGTAACAGATTGCGACGCTTGCTAGTTTTATGAAACGACTACTCGTTGACAACCTTTTGTATGAAACTTACCATTTTTTTGAACGCTGTATCACTAATATTATATTTATAAAAATGCTTCTCAAGTTGGTATAAAATTTAAAACTAAAAAAACGAAATACCTTTAAAGAAAAATTATTCATTTTCATAACCTATATTATTTAATTACAATCGCAACTTTAAAGCACTATAACTTTTGAACCACATGCTTCCGCTCAAAAATGTTTACATATTCTTAATCTGCACAAAAAAATCAACGTTTTGAAAAAAAAGAGTGTCCCGTAAAGTAGATTTATACCGAATTTGGTGATAATATTTTAGGAAAATTATTCACGCAAATGGTCATTTTTTTTTAGTTCTCCGTTAGTGTGGTTTTTATACATAACTTGAGTATTTTACAGACATGTTCACATACAATTTTCAAATTTTTTTTTCTTTTATCAAGTCCACACACATAGTTTTTATTTGGATTCCATTTAGTGAATGCGTTTGTTTAATGCTAATGAAAATTTGTAATAATATATTAAATTCTAATAAATCAACTCAAATTTAAATATAATTTCTGTTATTTGAAATTCTGTATTATTTATTTATATAAGTTATTGAAATCAAAGATAGTGTCAATCAACATTGAAGTATTATTATATTATTGTGATGACCTTGGGACCAACCGTCAACCGTGTACTTATTACATTTTATTAATAACCAATTNATGATGACCTTGGGACCAGCCGTCAACCGTATACTTATTACATTTTATTAATAACCAATTTTATTATATTAGTTTTCTATATGTATGATATACAAATCGTGACATACTAAATTTTGTACAAAATCGCATACTCTTTGGCAATGAAAAATATTACAATGATAAATTATACACTTGGTTACATTTTAAATTATTATCTGTATTTATTTTAATAAAATTAATATTTTCATACTATATTTTATTTTATTCGAGAATAATTAAGTAATATTTTCCTGCCATAATTCATAAATAATTATTATTAATGTAAAGTATATGACTTATACATTGTAAATAAGACAAATGATTAATTTGTTTTACCGCATTTTAGATTTATCAAAATAGACTGAACTGTTTTATATAAACTAAATTAATTCAATAATAAAAATTATCTTTTACGTTTAACTAACTCATATATTATCATTAATAAAAATGAATTTATATTTTTGTTTTGGAATAATACTTTTTTTTGTGTGTTTTATTCCCATACCTACGTTTTCAACTGGGTCGTCAAGCTCCAATATAAATTATTTAGTAGAGGTAATATCTGTAATTATTATTATTTTATACATAAATTCCTATTATTAAGTAGCTTGGGGTATCTTCTTTTATACTATAGTGTAATATTCTGTAAGACCACAGAAAAGAATACGTTAACACAATTAAACTTATAGTATTGACTTTTGGCAACTACGAAGTAGCCATGAGTCATTGTCTGTCTCAGCGTCTTCTAGGCAACACAAAAAGCATAAAATAAGGGAAAGTGATAAAAAGTAACTGTCTTGTTTTGATTGTAAAGCATGACTCAATCAGACGTTTCATCCCTATTTATGTTTTTCGTGGTATGTTATATAAGGGCTGGAGACTGCTTTAGTCAGTCAGTCAATTTTTCATTTTTCTCGTTCACTTCTCTCACTACAATGTGAAGTTAATCAATTCAAAATATAATTCCAAACATACTTGTGCGTATTCTTTTCTGTTGTTTCTTTTTAAATTTAACCTTTTAACACTAAACTTAAAATATACATTTGTGAAAATAATTAACAATTTCCATAATAATAAATACGCTTCTGCTAACCAAGTTCAATTTTCATTTATTGACACACTTACTATAGTTTTAAATATACTTTTTAACTACCATAAATCTACACTCGGGATTCATTCATCATCAGAGAATATCAGGTAAGAGTAGTTTTAATACACTAACTACATTTATTAAGTAATAACTATTAGAATTTAGTATTTCCCTCAACACGTAGTATACACTCTATATTTCTCCTCATTACACTCTCTTAATACACATGCAACAGTTTCCCAATATAAATAAATATATCTATATACCGCTTCTTTTGGTTATTACATTTTAGTTTNTAGTACTTCTTTTGGTTATTACAATAGTAACTCAAAAAAATTAATGTAAAATGATATTTTTCTATGATTAAAATTATGTATAAAATTAGTTAATGGTTGGTCTTGTATAAGCATGAGAATAACTGAGTTACAATGTATTTATTGAATTAAATGATATAATATAATTTTCATTCGGGATATGAGTACAGCCATCTTATGAGAAGATGTAAAATATAGAAAAACAAAGAAATGTTTGAAAATTTATTAATATAATAATAATTTGAAATAGAAATTATTGTGATTAATTATCACACATAAATTATCAATAACACCACTCGTACCAGCAGCTATATAAGCTTGTGATGACTGTGAGTCTTATCAATAAATACCGCCAGTAGTATAGTGGGTTCTATATTTTTGCAATAGAGTCTTCATTTGTATTGACGGGTAACCCATTCCAAAATTGGATTAGGCTGGCTAACATCGTACAAACGTTATCGAATTTATTTATTTAAACAATATTTTATTCTAATGATCACATAATTTTTCTGATTTCCTATTTAATTTATGTACTCATTATACTTAACTCTAAACCTTATAAATCTACTGAGAAATATAGGTTTACCTTAGTAATGTTGGAAATAAGGTTAAAAATAAATATGCTTCGATTTTTTATGAAATTATAACTTTTTCCGTGTCACTTCTTACACTTGTTGAAAGTTCGTAAAGTAAAAGAGTAGTGGTTTGGATTGACTGTTTTTGTGCCCTTTTATACTAAATTTAATTCATCTATAAGTGCAAGTATCACGACCTTTTATTAATTGTTTTTTACTTGATTGCGTTAGTTATAATATATTATTTTACATAAAATAGGTGTTTTGTCACAACTAAAGAATTTTTTATAGTAAATTTGTATCAATGAAATTTTAGACATATTTTTCGGAATAGTTTAAAGAATTGACATGAATAATATATATTTAACTTGATGACTAATAGACAATAATTTATAGACTAATGAAAATTTAAGATTTATAAAAATAGACTGAATTGTTTTTTATAAACTAAATTAATTTAATAATAAGACTAACTTATAATATGACATTTAAAAAAAGCGACACCGCTCCCTACCTACTCGAATTTAATATTTAATAGAATTCACACCACCTTTTGTGGGTAGGGGATAAAAAATACTTCGTAAGAGGCGAGTAATGAGGTTGTGTCAGATCGTTAAACGGCGTAAAATTTTTGTCAAATAGTATGAGGTGTCCTGAACAAAACTTAGGCGAATTGTCCCATCTCGGATGTACATAGGGACAACAGGTGAGAGGGAATAAAGTAGTTAAAAACGGAGAAGACCTAAAGAATAAGGTGCTTAATACCAGCCGGACAACTTGTGCGGTAGCTGTTTCACCAGTCATGTGTAGAGATCTGCCCAACGCTTGTAGTGTCAACTTTATAGACACATCACCACTTAACTCTAGGCTGGACTCGTGTATAAGAGAGAAGATAGATCCAAAGTAAGAATAGGTACTTGGAATGTTGGAACATTAACTGTTAGAAGTAGAGAATTAGTAGAAGTATTGAAGAGGAGAAAAGTTAACATTTGTTGTGTGCAGAAAACTAAGTGGAAAGGAGAGAAATTGAAGGAAATAGATGAGGGTTATAAAATAATATACCCAGGGAAGTCTAATACAAGGAATGGTGTAGGTATAATAATGGATGAGGTGATGAAAAGTAAAGTAGTAGAAGTAGCTAGGATAAGTGACAAAATTGTAGNAATGGAGAATACATATTTAATCGGTAAATAAATTACAGTCCACTAAAACGTTATTTTTTTTATTTTATTCTTTTTCTATTTAATTTAAAGGAACCTTTAGAGACGCGATTTCATTCGGCGGTGGTTGTCCGAGTATTTCGCGTCTCACAGTGAGCTTGTGTTGAAAATTACTTAGATGATATTTTTTCTTCTGTATAGCTTTAAAAAATAGATTAATTATTTTTGCATTTTCAATATGAATATAATAAGTATATAAAAAATGAATGTTAAATTTGTTCTACACTGATACTATTTAATTATATAAAGTTTATAAATCATTAGTATAAAATAGATGAGTAGATCCGGACGTCAATGTAATTTTTATTGCTTTATTATGATTGTCAATTAGGTAGAAGTATTTTGTATGAGTCAGCTAGACCGTAATATGGCTAAAATAACAATTAAACACGTATAATAAATGATTCTTCAATAAATATAATAAATGCAAGGGGTTAGTCTTTAAACGCTAATAACTGGCGAAACGGCATAAAACAAAATAGTTAAACTCAATTAAAACAAAATGTTATTAAAAATTAATACAAAATTTAACTAAATAAATAAAGTTTAATGAAGCTGAACATAAGGATGGTATATAATTTGCATGTCTGGGTATCACAGGATAGCGTATAGGTGTAGAAGACGTAATGTCGGACTTAATCAGACGGTGGTAAANCGTATAGGTGTAGAAGACGTAATGTCGGACTTAATCAGACGGTGGTAAATTTCTATAGTGATCACAATCAATGAAGGCTTGCATAAATATGGGACCTTTATGATCTTGAACACTAAGGTATAACAATCAAATAATTAATTAGGCCGCATATTAGCCGAATAATTGACCAGCCAAGCGAAAGCAATAGCTGTGAAGGGTATCGCATAAAAAATATGCAATCACTAACGTGTTATAATATCCAGGAATATTACTTTTCAATAATTATTAATATATGAGTACTACCTAAAACTTAGGGGGTTCGGTCGACCCATCGTTCAAGCAACGAGGTTTTTGACGGCGACTGTTTTTCTTCGAGTACATCCTAGCTGGAGGTGTATGAATATGGGTCACTACCAATGTCAGCGGTTCGCAAATTTTCAGCGAGAGCCTCTAAACTTATACTCATAAAACGGAATGTATTGACGAATCTTAGAGAAAATTTGTTTGAAAAGAAATATATCTTTCTTCTATAGCAGTTATTACACTGATTCTATTACTATCTCTTCCAAGGGCTTTAACTAAAAGGTATCCGTTTTACGAGCTGAGATTATGAAAATACAAGTTAACAAAATTGGGGGTTGATAATTTTAAATTGCAATTATTACAAAGCGTTTTTCTATTAATACCTGAAACGAATATATAAATATATATACAGAGTTGCCCACCACTCACTGACAACTTAAATAACTTTTGATCCAGTTAATATTTTTAGTTGATTTTTTTTTTAAATAATAGTTATACGTTAGGTCT
>NW_026100018.1:6737-9925 GCF_025091365.1 Daktulosphaira vitifoliae
AAAAATTTACCTGTTTCCTTACTTACTGGTCATTCTATATTTTACTAAATATATCAAATATATTTATTTACAAAATTTTTTATTTTATAAATTATTGAGTAAATTTTATTAAACGGATCACATTATATAAAAAAAAAAATGACATTTATCTATAAAGGCATAAACATGGTCTAGCATATTCTGATAACTCTTATAACTTTTGATAAAATTAACATCTTGCAGTAATTTTTTTGTTTAATGTTGTTCACTCAGAGACAATCTTAAAATTATATTTATATTATTATTTGCGTTTAATTAAACGATAAAATGAAAATTTAATTTGTTTATTATTTTAAAATTATCATTTTTTAGCCATTTTCTTACAAACATTTTTAATAGGTCGATAATAAATTTAGGATAAGTAACTTTTGAGGTACAAACATTTTTATACATATGGTGGTTATGTAGAGTTCATGGTTGCAGCTCTAACTAAAGTATATTTATAATGCATACTCCAACCGCGTTAAATATCTCCATTTTATGTACTAATATGCTTGTAACTCAATAAGTATTTATCCTAAAAGTTTTTATTGACCAATGACATATTTTATGAGAAATGGTATTAAAAATTAAAATACGTAACTTTTGAAATAATTATAATATAAAAAAAATCCCATCTTATATTTTTTATTATTAAAAATATTATTTTACTGTAGGCTACAAATTCATAAATTATTTGAAAAATAAAATTATAGCTAAATGTTAATTGTATCAAAAGTTATGAGAGTTTTATACAATAATATTCTATAAATTACTAAATAACTTTATTGCATTCATTTTTGTTAGGAAGAATATCCCATATCATTTTACGTCATACAAGAATTGTATAGAAAATTGATCCCATATGCAGATAATGATTTTGATATTGGTATTAAGTTAATGGAAAGGCATGCAAAAAAATTAGAAATAGATATGTCCATAGTGAAAAAAGAACTCGAAGCGGAGAACATATTAGGTATTGGAGATTTAATTTTTTAACTTTATACAGAGTGGAAGAGATCAAATTGACAACTATTATAAATTTTAATATAATTCACATTTTGCTTTGATTTGTTTAATAATAATGTGTGCACAATTAAATTAAGTCAAAATAATTTTTTTTATTATTTTGTTATAAATCAAAAAAAGGAAAAAGTAAGTAAAAATATGGAGACAATAGATTAGAAAGTGGATAATCGTATAAAATAAAAAAGAATAAATAAAATTATAGAGTGATCTTGGGTTTCCCTTTTAGATTTCATATTCTTCTCTAATGTTTAATTACGCAAAAAATTATTTCTAATTAAAAAGCACAAATAAATATTTTTATATTATATATAGTGTATACTTATATGACACAGTACAAGTTATACAGTCCACAAAATTGCTTATAACTAGGGTCGACAACACACGCAAGCCATACTATAGATGATTTTTTTACCGAGGGCAACAAAATGAAAAGCCATAAAAATATAATATTAGCATAAATGCAGTCTAATTTTTTTTTTATATCCCACCCAACTACTTACAGAATAAAAGTAATTTCATTATTTTTTTTTTTTTTATCATTAGTTACATATTTCTTGAATTATTAGCTATGTAATACTATTTAAGTTCAATTCTTATACATTGTCAAGATGTCAAATTCGTTTTTTTAAATGAGCCCACATTATTTGAGTTTAGTAAAATGCTTATAATTTAATAGTAACTGGAATTTGAATTTTTAATAAAACATTATTTGTTTAGTATTTATATCTACTAATCTTTATTCAAATTTTAAATTAGGTCGGGTTGGAAGCGTTGCATAAAAAATATTTTTGTTCGAAAATTATGAAATAAGTGCTATTTCAAAAGAATTAATAAAAAAATAGTTTTTGTAATTTTAATATAAGTATTTTTAGACATGTGAGGTGTGAAATAATTCATGTTCTATTTTTATTCTGACGCACATATAAATTTTAACAGAATTTTTTTGGTTTTTTTTTAGGTAATGAAGTAAATTTAAAATATGTTATTAACAAAGAGTTTAAAAAAGTACAAATTTCTGAAATCAATTTAAAAAATGCCTTTTTGAATGGCGATAATAATAAAAACGGCACTGTGACAATAGAATATGCAAAAACTCTTATTACGACAAACGAATTGTTTGGAAATAAATTATCTAGTGAAGATCTAAACAAAGTTCTTGAAAGTTTGAAAAATGACCAAAATCAATGCAATTACATAGGTAAAAAACATAACTTTTTTAAAAGGTATCAAAATATTTATTAAAATTGTCAACAATTGCAATGGTTTAAATTCATGTTTTTTTCTATTTCAACACATGCCATTTGATTATTGATATAAATGGATGTACGAAAATACCACGCCAACATTTCAATACCGCGACCATTACGCGCTAGATATATTTATGGCATGTTGTGATAGNTACGAAAATACCACGCCAACATTTCAATACCGCGACCATTACGCGCTAGATATATTTATGGCATGTTGTGATAGGACTTTCATTGTAATAGTCTAGTCGACAATGGTTTTGATGGTAGAGACCCGTGGGTTGTTTATTATTGATGAGTACAATATATTAGTTTGGGTAGGCTTTATTAAAAAGATACCGAAAAGACGAACGCCTAATAATAATAAAAATAATTCTTCGCATAATATCACGGCACTTACGCTGGCTTCGGTTATCATGTGACCTATCAACCAAGTTAAAAATAATTAATGTTTCATCATACATTTTAAAAATATTCATCAATTTATAGAATTTTTAGGTTTTTTGAATATTCTCAAAGAAATTATTTAGTTCTATTTTTGTTTTAAATGCTATAGTCTCCTGTAATAGTTTGCAGAAGAATATTTCCGTTGTCGACAATATTTTCACGATAGTATTTTTCATGAATATTAAAGTTGACATTTTGAATCCCTCCCTCCTGTGGGTAAGTAAAGATTCAGATTTATAAAAAAAATATACAAAATAATAGGTAAATACCTCATGTATCTATACAAAAAAATCTATTCATCCATACATTTATCAAAAAGTTATGGCAGTTATAAAGTTAAATAATAAGAAATAAAGTTTTTTTGATATATTGTTTTTGATAACAATTTTGTCTGCTCTATAACAATAGTTAAATTATAATTTAGTGCGCATTTTTTTCCTCCAGTAA
>NW_026100019.1:0-9921 GCF_025091365.1 Daktulosphaira vitifoliae
ACAAACAAGATATTGAAATATATAAAATAATCAAAAAATAAAAAGTTGTTTTTTCATCCAGTTTTTCGGCTCCTCGCTCGATTTCTACACACTCTAGCTCATCTCTTGCTCTCTACGCTCTCCGGTTCTTTTCTCGGTCTCTGGACTGCTGCTCGTAGTCCATATTTTCTCATAAGGAATCCGCGTCGGTTGAAGCAAATATTTCGGATTTCGTTTTTTTTTTCTCCTATCATCCTAAACGGCGATGCGTTGTTTTATACGATTCATTAATATTAATACCCAGAAATGAATTTTTTTCGTTTTTTCTATCGCCCGCGATATCCTTGCAAGAAATGATATAGAAACCGTGTTCGTATTTCATATGACAAGTTTTAAATATCATCACGCCCTTCGTTTCCAGACGGCATCGAACGTGCCGAAAACAACAAAGAAGCGCGATAACAATTAATTAGTCTTGGTAGTAATACCTTTGCCCACGTATTCGCCAGCCGTAAGGGACTATGCGGAGGAACTTTATTGTCTATGTGGGTATCATTCCGAAGAGATTGATCTACAACCGTGATCAGCGTTAGCACTAGGTGCTATTTGCCAAGCACGGATGATCAGTAATAGGAGCGATAAGTCGGTCCACGGTCAGCGTGTCTTCAAACGGAACACCAACGCCGGTTATCCGTACCGTTCGCCTTNCTTTGGTTTGCACCAACCTCGGGCACCCTGGTAAGGCCACGGCTATTATCCAAGCCACTTCGTATAATAATATACGCAACCTCCAGTGTATCTACCCATCGGTAAAGGCCGGTATATGCCAAGGACAGGCCATTGACCCATCTATCAGCTGCTTTCCTTGAGGCCAGAATTTAGCTATAAACCACAAAGAAGGGCTCTTCTTCTATGCCCCTTTTCCGTTAGGGTATTTCTAGAGAACACCTTGAATGCTTCGAATACCTTCCTTGTCTTAATGAGGATTGAGTAGCTTGATGGCCATAGCATTCTAGCTCTATGAAATTCCAGTTCCAACCTTTTTCTGTATGCCCTTGTCAGTATACTGTAATAATACGAAAATAAGAAAAAAAAATTTTATTAGGTGTATTTATTGACCAAGATTGGATATTTGGTCAATTGGTGAGCAACGAGGTTCTATCGGAGTTGTAGAGTCCGAGGGTTTAGAACAATAAAGAAAAGTAGATATAAAAAGTAATAATTAAGGTTCGTCTTATAGAGATATTATAAATGATCCAACTAGTAAGTACCTGTAATAATACACCGAGGCAGTGAAGAGGCGGTGGCCATCTCACGAATACCATGTAATGTGATTATGTATAAGGTCCGAACTTATTAATAATAATTAATTGAATTTTAAAAATTAATATAATTATTTGATCTATTGCTTTATTGTTCTACACTCAGATTATTAATTCTAAATAATTTAATTATAAGATAATATAAGTATTGGCTCTTAATGATTTAAAGTCTTACCTGAAGATTTTTCTTTGTTCTAATAACAACTTTTGACAATACCAGGTTATAACAAAATAACACGAACTCAAATGTTTAGTTCATAAATTAACAAGTAAGAATTTCACAATGATGATTACGAACTTTGCGTATCAATATCGAAAGTACCATTCCACCAGCTCAATGAATATTTAGAGACAGACTTTCTCAAGCCATCACCACTCAGCCCTGACTGGGAAGGATTACTCTGCCTTTTATAGTATTTTTTGATCCCCGAACAATCATCATTGTGTCATTCTTGTAATGTTATCGTTTATTGTTAAGTAAGCATAATATATGAAATACATAAATTAATACACATGGATAATATACAAATCATTTTTATACAACGTTAATATAGTTTGTTTTTACATTCTAGACTAGGGTTAACACATTGTGTTTTTTTATTAAGATAAGAGTAAAAAGAGCTGACAATTATAATTAATAAATGTCCTATAGAGTGATTTTTAAAGGTGACTAATAATTGACTCATGACTGAATCGTGTAAAATATAATATAGTTAAACGACAGTATGCGTTTGTTAAATATTTCTCTAAGTTATTTATTTAAAAACAATCATGTTATTTTAAGCATATGAATATAATTTATAAATAAAAGTGTTAATAGTCTTAAATGAAAAACCATTATTGTGGACACAAACAGAGTAGTCCACTGTTATTTCATATTGTGATAGTGACAAGTGTATTACGAAAATACACCCCAAAATATCACTCCGTAATAATCTAGAGTATGATGACTGCCCTGTATATTATTTCAGCATTTTTCTGGTCGCATTTCCAGTTGACGCCAGACGTTGCCTTCATTCTGCTGTACATATCTTCAGCTGTATTCACCAGTTGGAAGACGTGGAGGCTGAATTTAATCCCTTCCCCAATATGTAGGCCTAGGTATTTTATTTGGTTCATCGTTGTGATTCTCGCTTATCCCATACCAATGGTAAAGCCCGTCCATAGTCTCCTTTATTATATTTTTTTATTTTAAATTATATTATCACTCTCTCTATAGAGAGAGATAATATAGTTCCTGTAGTAACTAAGGTACGCGATTGTCCCTCTCTCCTTAGGCCAATCAAAACATATCTAAGGGGTGATGAGGACAATACTAGAATGTCCCTATCTGGATCTAGAATTGGAAACTACCCGATGTCTGCCCGCGTCGGACACCTTTCAATTCTTGGTTTTGATCGAGATCGCCCAATATTGGACGGACACTAACCGAATACCTACCCCAAAATCAATAAAAAAAAAAATAATAAAATCTCAAACGCAAAAAAATAATTTTGGTTCCTAGCTCCGTGTCTTGCACAGTCGCTATCTATTGCTTACGAAGACGCATCAAATAAATACTACTCGTTTGTACTAAGAAGAGTGTAGTGTTAAAAAATAGATCACTCGCGGCTAATGTTATTAATCGATATTATTAGCCACGACGAGTGATGAATTATTGTATTAGTAATTAGTTATTATTGTTTTTTTTATTTTAATTATAATTATTATTGTATCATTTAATTATTGTATTGGAAACCGTATAACCATACTCAAAGTATGTGAAATAAACCCGTTTGAGTTGTTTATTTTAAACATATTAAAATACATCGTCATGTTTGATCTAAATGTTCAATATAAAATAGTTTATTTTACACCGTTTATATTTTCAACATTTTAATATAATTTGTATTGAACTTGAAATTTGAACCTAAAATTCATACTTGTTGAATACTCATTACGAGAGGGCGTTTTTTTACATTTTTTTGTTATGATTGATAACGTTACTCGCACTACCACCATCGGTTATGCGAGAGAATCATTACGTTGGATTATATGTACGCGATCATTGTACGATATCAAGTTACTGTTGATCCACTTTTGTGATTTTTGCGTTTTTCGCCGCCATCCATAACTCGTTTGTTATAATATTTTAGTTTATAATTTTAATACAATTAATTATTATATATTCCTAAATTCATTTTATTAATTTATACAGTCCACTCCCTATTTCTTTCTTTGGCTTAATTAGACAACCCAACCGAACGTTAACTAACCCGCACATTATCACCGAGCGTTCTGTTCAAACAATACTACATATTTCGTTTGACCACGAGCTTTGAAATTTGTTGTAGTTCAACATTTGATAGTTGTATGAGTTAATAATGTACAATTTACTTATCAATACGATTGAATTCTATAAAAAATAACGGTGAAACTTTAAAAACAATAAGCAATTATATACGCTATTGAAAGAAATATATTTATAAAATTAACATATAAATTATTAAAATAATATAATTCTAATTGAATTAATGTCAACTAGTATTCTAAGTAGAAGTACATATTGACGATACTTATCGTAAAATGAATAGTCAATAAAGAAATAACAATTACGATATATGGTTGGAACTTGATATTTGTACAATTTTACGTAAGTTCTACGTGAGATTTCCTTCTTTCAAAACTTGTTGAAAATATGGTATGCTGAAAAGTAGAATAAAAATAATCTAATCTATTGAAAAAACTGTGTACACATCACAATACACAACGCGGCTAAAAAAGTGAGTATTTAAGACTATCGATCAGCGTTAATGAGATCATTTCTTCTGGTAGTATTAGATAAAGGGAAATATTAGGTAAACCCTATTCAATACCACTGCAAGACTAGACTCCAGTGATCCGAGATTATTAACAATTTCTTTTATCATACAATGTAAATATTTCTATAGCTTGAAATGTAATTCCTAAATTTTTTTTATTTTTCATATTCAACTCGATGTAGACTTAAGAATAAATTGATAAAAAATAATTATGTGAAAAATTATTCTAACTGTTATTACGTTTTTCAGATAATGTTCAGGGAGTGTTTAATGATTTTATTAGCTTTTCTAGTCGCATTATCACTAGGTACGTCGATCTTATTATTTTTAAGTTATGTATATTGACGTGATTTATTAAAATGTTTATAAATTGTTCAAAAATTATTATTGAATAGAAAAAAAAAGCATTGGTTTCTAAATTAATTATATTATAAAAAATCTATACTGATTACAATAGAGATACTAATGAGTAATTAAATAGACGCAATTAAAGATGATCGTTTAAAGTATACAATAAATATCTCGAATCTAAGATTTACAAAAAATAATATATATTCTTTTTGGTATTGCTTAACACACAAATCATTTAAATTTTACTTTAATTATACAATATACAATATTTTATACAAGGAGGTATACAATAAAATAATAATATAAAAATAATCAATTGAAAATTATTTTTTTTTTTTTAATAATTTTCAACACAACTTAGCGATGGCGTCTGAGTTAAGCGATTAAAACTATTACTCCAAGACCATAAGCCCAGAGATATAGATAATACGTCAGTTTGTCCACATTTATATTATGATCTTTTAAACCATTGTTTTTTTAATATTAGTGATGTCGAATTAGAACTGAATAAATTGTGCGGTAACAAATTATTGGGACCAGATGGTATCTCTTGTGAATTTTTGTACATGTTACGTTCGTCTTTATCGTATCCAATATGGTCTATTTTTCGTAACTCACTAGATGATGCTATCTACCCAGATCTATTTAAGATTGGTACAGTAACACCAGTACTTAAGTCTGGAGATAGTTCTAATGTTAGTAACTATAGACCAATTTCATTGTCTAGTCATATAGTCAAACTTTTTGATTTATTAGTATTGCATTCTATTAAACTAGTTATTAATTCGGTTTTAATTGATGAGCAACATGGATTTCGTCCTAATCGCTCAACGACTACAAACAGTCTAGTTTTTACTAATTACATATTTGAGGTTTTTATGAATCGCTCACAAGTAGATGTAATTTACATTGACTTTACCTAGGCTTTTGATCGCGTTGATCGTAAGTTATTAATAAGAGTGCTGATTGATTCAGGTTTTGGTGAACCGTTATTGTTGTGGTTTGAATTTTATCAACGAGATCGTAAGCAATTTGTAAAGGTACTTGGTATAAAATCAGACACTATTGATGTACCTTCTGGTGTTTCACTAGGTGGACATCTTTCTCCCTTGTTATTTACATTATTTATCAATGATATTAAAAGTTCACTTGTTAACTGCCGTTTCCTTCTCTTTGCGGATGACCTCAAACTATTTTTAAAAATTAATTCATATAGGGACTGCTTATTATTACAGGATGATCTTAATTCTCTGGTAAATTGGGCTAAAAATCGTGTGTTAGAGCTGAATATTTCAAAATGTCTATAGAACTCGTGAACGTATTAATTACTTGTATAGGGTTAATGATAATATATTGTTATCTTCGTGCAATGTGATTACTGATTTGAGTATTGTTTTCGATCATGAATTAAATTTTCGTGCTCACCTAGACAAAATGTGTTGCAAAGCTTTTAAGACGTTAGGTTTTTTTAGGTGAATTTGTAATGATTTTAAATTAGTATCTTTTTTAAAGACTTTGCATTGTTTTTTTGTGAGGTCAATTTTAGAATATGGTGCGATTGTTTGGAATCCAGTTACTGCGTGTGATATGATGCAAATTGAACGAGTGCAACGTAAATTTTTAAACTTTGTGGCATATAAATTAAAAATTGATAACCCACCCCATGACTATACACCAATAATGCATCAACTCGGTTTGCTTACATTAGCTGATAGGAGACTTGAAGCTAATCATTTTTACTTTCCTCAGGCGTCTTATTGATTGTCATATTGACTCTCCTGAACTATTAGAACTAATCAAATTTAAAATTCCATCTTTTCATGCACGTCATTTAATTCTGTACCTAAATGTAATACCAACTACCTAAAAAACCAGCCAGTTTATAGAATGATGAGTATTGCTTATAAGGACCCATCAGCTTTATTATATTATTAATTATTGTATATTTGTATTTTATATTATTATTGTACACATAATTTAAATGTATTATACTAAAATTTGGGCATTTCATCGTTAATAGTAATGAAATTTTGAAAATTTTTTTTATAAAATTATTAATGGTATAATCAGATACTAGAGGTTACAATTGGTAATATTAAACGTGTTATATAATTTCGAACGGTCGAAGAACTCAAACGATCAATTAAAAAAACGTAGTATCTAGCAGTTGAATATTTATTTTATCGAACATCCAATGAAAATGTCAAGAGTCAGATCATTTATTACGATTAATTTATTATTAAGTATTATTTGAGTACTGCAGCCATTGTCGAAGCGAAGTTTTACAGGATTACCGTTCCGGAAGGGACGGGGATGAAGTATCCTACCGGTAAGTCTATCCTAGACTTGCCAGTAAAAATGACTGCATAACGAAAAAACGATTGTTTTTTGTCTGGAAAGCTTAATAAAAGTTTTTCTAACGTATAATATCATTCCCGCATAAAACTTTTAATGTGCCATTACTATGTGCGGGGCCTGAAACACATGCATTGTTCACCCTGGCCTGGCACCGATACCGATTACATTTTAGGTTTGCACCAATTCAGTGTAAATTTTCGCATTGAATTTATATAATTTAGTAAATTCAATCTTGAGTTAAAGTGAGCCAAATCATTTTGACTTTATCACTTTTAAACAAAGTCACAAATGGATGTTGACAAAAGAAAAATTTGAACCCTAAAATTAAAAATTACACATTTTTAAACGTAATAAAAAAATCACTACAACTCGATAAAATATATTTTATGATATATATATATGATATGTTTAATGAAATCAAATGGAAATTTGAATTTTTCCCACCTTAACCCCTCCCTCCTAGCACGGAGAGTCGCATGACTTAGTGCCGGTAATGATATAGTGCAATACAGAGATTACATTGATTGTTATAACTAATAATACTGTAGATATATCTACAATACCATTAGTTATAACAATTACTATAATATAATCGCGTGTAATAGATGAATTGTATTTCGAAATTTTCTTTTAATGTTCGTAGTCTAAATATTTAATTACAGCTACTTCTATAGAAGTAATGAAATTTATAATGTGACGTCCGCAGTCTAAATATTTAATCGCCACTACTTCTGTAGAATTAACGGCATTTATAAATTGTACGTTTGCGTTCTTCGTTCATTTAAATACATCTATTGATTTATGTTTTCAATAGTTATAAAATGTGTTTTACCCGAATCTGTTTCGCAGAAAATGAGGAGTGTACTATTTGCTCAGAATCTGTTTCTGAATTTAACACAATGGAGCCATGTCAGCACAAAATTTGCTATATCTGCGTAACTAAAATTATGAGTTCGAGTAATTCTACTTGTCCCTTGTGCAGGCGTAATTTTCTCTGGACAAAAGGCGCAAGTAAATATGATTAATAATTAATAAGATATTTAAAAAGTAAATAAACAGGTAAATTTTTAAGAACAATAAACGCGATTCCTGATTTAATCTTATTAAACGTGATGTATTTAATTAATAGAACATAATATCGTTGATATAGAATATATCATGTTATTAATGTATTATAAAGTAATACACGGTACGAAAATACAGTAATGTCTGGGTGACCTTTGCAGTAGTAGAGCAATTTGGATAAATATTACCATTCCTATAATTGAAAGTAAAAAAAAATAATACTTTAAATTAACTAAAAAGAAATTAAATGAATGGTAATCGTTGTATGTTTTGTAATTAATAATTATATTTAAATCGAATTTTAAGCGCCAGAAATGCTTTTCTATAATTAAATTGTTAACGCGATTCCGTTTAATATAAATACCATTTCTAAAAAGATAACACGTTTAACTTTTTTTTTAATTATTTGCCTTCTCGAGCTTATTGCTTAGAACTTGTATACGTTACGTACACACGTTCGACATTAAACAGTCTTATTGTCCAAAACGTTGTGAATTCGATATAACTATAAAAGAAATTCGCCATAGTTTTAGGAAAATATTTGGCGTTAGTTTTATTTTAAAATAAAATCCTAATTGTCACGCGCGTAAAATAGAAAAAAACAATAAATAAATATATCAGTAGTTTTATTAAAATTAAAATTTTTAGAAACACACGAAGAAGAACTCTCAATTTTAAAGGTGGCTGTTATGGATAAATCGATTACTGTCGAAAAAATCATTTCGTATTTTTATATTCTTCCACCTTGGCAATATGCCGATGATCAAATGTTGGACGACATTGGAGAAATTAAAGACTCGTATCCTTCTGAAGATATATCCATGTTAATTGACTTTATACGAAATGGTTGTTTTAATTATACTATCGAAGAAGATGTGGAGCAACGTCGTAAGTATTTCCGCAAAGAACCTAATGATGAAGAAAAAATTATATTGCAAAATTATTATATAAGAAACGATCTTAACGTTCAGAACGAATTTAATGCACGAAAAATTATGTTCTAGCAAATAAAAGTTTGATAACTCGTGTGTTAATATCATAAAAAATACAGTTAACGACTGTTGATTAACTTAGTATATATTTTTATATTTTATTGAAAATAAAAATTTATCTTTCCATTACAATTCTTTTTTTTCACACTACAACAATTGATTATTTTATTTCTGATTTAATCCGAGTAAATACTGTCATCCTCGAGCTGCCCCAGTCAATCGTTTAAAAATACAAAATCGTTAGCGTTCTATTTAACGCTGAGATATAATTTTTTTAATCGACTTTGCTATATTAATAAAACAGTATAAAAAACCGGTAGCACGGTGGAATCGCCGCATAGTCGGAATCAGTATAGACGATATCTGACAGTGATTAAAATCATCATAAGAAACGCTTTTTTAAAACCTGTAGACAGTGTTTAAATTTAAAAATCAGTGGATAATTACAAAAACAACATCAACTCTTAATTCCTTAATTATATCTTGATTAGTGGTTCTATGATCTAAAAGTATAACATATGAATAAATATACTTTTAACGTATATTTAATATATATTTATTTTGAATATATTTCTTACAATGTAAAGGACTTGATGCAATACTTTTCAAAAAAAAAATTTCGTTACTTATGAATAAATACACTGAACTACAAGAACTTTCATCGGAATCAAAAATAGACTTTCACGAAAAAAACGTATACAATATTGCATAAATATTAATTTTTATACTTCATGATATTAGCCAACACTTGAAATAGATAAAATCTACGGTAGCAATTAGGTTGAATTTTAAAATTAAATTATCATAGGGAAATAAAATGACTAAATTAATACTAATTCAATTAATAATAACTTAATATTAATTATTAATAAGAACATAAAAGGCTAAATTTAAACATCTACGAAACTAATTTCACTACTTTTTATACCAATAAGAAAAGCCTCAATGAAAGACACTAGTGTTACCGATTCGACAAACATTCGTCGTATTCGTGGTTCGATATAATTGGCAATTAAAACTTTCAATATGTTTTACTTTTTATATTCTACCTTA
>NW_026100020.1:0-9893 GCF_025091365.1 Daktulosphaira vitifoliae
GGTTGGCAATTCAACTTCAGGAATGGTAATGTCTACTTTGCCTTCTACAATAGGAGATTTTACATTAAGCGATCGTAGTTTATCGTCAGGTAATTTAACGTCTACAGATGGCAATACAACTTCCGGCAATTTCGCAGTTAATTTGCCTTTTCCTTTAGGAGTTTTTACGCTCACTGTTGGCAATTCGACCTCCGAAATAGCAATATCGACTTTGCCATCAGATTTAAGTGATTTTACATTTAGTGATGGAAGTTCAACATCCGGTATCGTAAAATCTAATTTGCCTTTTCCTTTAGGAGATTTTACATTTAGTGATAGTAGTTCAACATCAGATAAGTTTACGTCTACAGATGGCAATTCCACTCCTGGCAATTTTGCAGTTAGCTTGCCTTGTCCTTTGGTAGATTTTATAATTAGTGATGGTGGTTCAACGTCAGGTAATTTGACGTCTACAGATGGCAATTCAACCTCTGGCAATTTCGCAGTTAGCTTGCCTTGTCCTTTAGGAGATTTTATAATTAGTGATGGTAGTTCAACATCAGGTAAGTTTACGTCTACAGATGGCAATTCAACCTCTGGCAATTTTGCAGTTAGCTTACCTTGTCCTTTAGGAGTTTTTACGCTCACTGTTGGCAATTCGACCTCCGAACTAGCAATATCGACATTGCCATCAGATTTAAGTGATTTTACATTTAGTGATGGTAGTTCAACATCCGGTATCGTAAAGTCTAATTTGCCGTCTTCTTTAGGAGATTTTACATTTAGTGATGGTAGTTTAACATCAGATAAGTTTACGTCTACAGATGGCAATTCAACCTCTGGCAATTTTACAGTTAGCTTGCCTTGTCCTTTGGTAGATTTTATAATTAGTGATGGTGGTTCAACGTCAGGTAATTTGACGTCTACAGATGGCAATTCAACCTCTGGCAATTTTACAGTTAGCTTGCCTTGTCCTTTGGTAGATTTTACATTTAGTGATGGTAATTCAACGTCAGGCAATTTGACGTCTATTGATGGCAATTCAACCTCAGGCAATTTTGCAGTTAGCTTGCCTTGTCCATTAAGAGTTTTTACGCTCGCTGTTGGCAATTCGACCTCCGAAATCTTAATATTGACATTGCTATCAGATTTAGGAGATTTTATAATTAGTGATGGTTTTTCAACATCTGGTAAATTTACGTCAGCTGATGGTAAAACATCCTCTGGCAATTTCGCAGTTAATTTGCCTTCTACATTGGGAGATTTTACATTAAGCGATCGTAGTTCAACATCTGGTAAATTGACGTCTACTGATGGTAAAACATCCTCTGGCAATTTTGCGGTTGGCTTGCCTTGTCCTTTGGTAGATTTTACATTTAGCGATGGTAGTTCAACGTCAGGCAATTTGACGTCTACTGATGGCAATTCAACCTCTGGCAATTTCGCAGTTAGCTTGCCTTGTCCTTTAGGAAATTTTATAATTAGTGATGGTGGTTCAACGTCAGGTAATTTGACGTCTACAGATGGCAATTCAACCTCTGGCAATTTTGAAGTTAGCTTACCTTGTCCTTTGGTAGATTTTACATTTAGTGATGGTAATTCAACGTCAGGCAATTTAACGTCTACAGACGGCAATTCCACTCCTGGCAATTTCGCAGTTAATTTGCCTTTTCCTTTAGGAGTTTTTACGCTCACTGTTGGCAATTCGACCTCCGAACTAGCAATATCGACATTGCCATCAGATTTAAGTGATTTTACATTTAGTGATGATAGTTCAACGTCCGGTATCGTAAAATCTAATTTGCCTTCTTCTTTAGGAGATTTTACATTTAGTGATGGTAGTTCAACATAAGGTAAGTTTACGTCTACAGATGGCAATTCAACTTCTTGCAATTTTGCAGTTAGCTTGCCTTGTCTTTTGGTAGATTTTATAATTAGTGATGGTGGTTCAACGTCAGGTAATTTGACGTCTACAGATGGCAATTCAACCTCTGGCAATTTTGAAGTTAGCTTACCTTGTCCTTTGGTAGATTTTACATTTAGTGATGGTAATTCAACGTCAGGCAATTTAACGTCTACAGACGGCAATTCCACTCCTGGCAATTTCGCAGTTAATTTGCCTTTTCCTTTAGGAGTTTTTACGCTCACTGTTGGCAATTCGACCTCCGAACTAGCAATATCGACATTGCCATCAGATTTAAGTGATTTTACATTTAGTGATGATAGTTCAACGTCCGGTATCGTAAAATCTAATTTGCCTTCTTCTTTAGGAGATTTTACATTTAGTGATGGTAGTTCAACATAAGGTAAGTTTACGTCTACAGATGGCAATTCAACTTCTTGCAATTTTGCAGTTAGCTTGCCTTGTCCTTTGGTAGATTTTATAATTAGTGATGGTGGTTCAACGTCAGGTAATTTGACGTCTACAGATGGCAATTCAACCTCTGGCAATTTTACAGTTAGCTTACCTTGTCCTTTGGTAGATTTTATATTTAGTGATGGTAGTTCAACGTCAGGTAAATTTACGTCTACAGACGGCAATTCCACTTCTGGCAAATTTGCAGTGATCTTGCCTTGTCCTTTAGGAGTTTTTACGCTCACTGTTGGCAATTCGACCTCCGAACTAGCAATATCGACATTGCCATCAGATTTAAGTGATTTTACATTTAGTGATGATAGTTCAACGTCCGGTATCGTAAAATCTAATTTGCCTTCTTCTTTAGGAGATTTTACATTTAGTGATGGTAGTTCAACGTCAGGTAATTTAACATCTATTGATTGCAATTCAACGTCTGGTAAACTAATGTCCTTATGAGTCATTTTTATGTCCAATTCAGGTAATTCTACATTCGTAATTTGTACATCTTGTGCCTGAAGGCCTTCGAAGGAGTCTCTCTCCTTTTCCAAAAATATAGATAATTCTGGCATGGACACTAAATCTTTTTCCGGGAATTTACCTACTACAACTTTTTTTGATTTACCCATTAGTTTTCCAATAAATGACGTCGATTTCTTCATTCCAATATCTATATTCGACGTTTGCAGGTCTTTTGTTTCTAAGCCTACAAAAATAAATCCATCCTTTTGGCTTTTGTCAGCTGGTTTGCTTTTTCTTTTAGGAGGTTTTACATTCACGGTTGGCAATTCAACTTCAGGAATGGTAATGTCTACTTTGCCTTCTACAATAGGAGATTTTACATTAAGCGATCGTAGTTTCACGTCAGGTAATTTAACGTTTACAGATTGCAATACAACTTCCGGCAATTTCGCAGTTAGCTTGCCTTGTCCTTTAGGAGTTTTTACGCTCACTGTTAGCAATTCGACCTCCGAACTAGCAATATCGACTTTGCCATCAGATTTAAGTGATTTTACATTTAGTGATGGTAGTTCAACATCCGGTATCGTAAAATCTAATTTGCCGTCTTCTTTAGGAGATTTTATTTTAAGCGATTGTAGTTCAACATCTGGTAAATTGACATCTACTGATGGTAAAACATCCTCTGGCAATTTCGCAGTTTGCTTGCCTTGTCCTTCAGGAGATTTTACATTTAGTGATGGTAGTTCAACATCAGATAAGTTTACGTCTACAGATGGCAATTCAACCTCAGGCAATTTTGCAGTTAGCTTGCCTTGTCCATTAAGAGTTTTTACGCTCGCTGTTGGCAATTCGACCTCCGAAATCTTAATATTGACATTGCTATCAGATTTAGGAGATTTTATAATTAGTGATGGTTTTTCAACATCTGGTAAATTTACGTCAGCTGATGGTAAAACATCCTCTGGCAATTTCGCAGTTAATTTGCCTTCTACATTGGGAGATTTTACATTAAGCGATCGTAGTTCAATATCTGGTAAATTGACGTCTACTGATGGTAAAACATCCTCTGGCAATTTCGCAGTTAATTTGCATTCTACATTGGGAGATTTTACATTTTGTAATGGTAGTTCAACGTCAGGTAATTTAACGTCTACAGATGGCAATTCCACTCCTGGCAATTTTGCAGTTAGCTTGCCTTGTCCTTTAGTAGATTTTATAATTAGTGATGGTGGTTCAACGTCAGGTAATTTGACGTCTACAGATGGCAATTCAACCTCTGGCAATTTTGCAGTTAGCTTACCTTGTCCATTAAGAGTTTTTACGCTCACTGTTGACAATTCGACCTCCGAAATAGCAATATCGACATTGCCATCAGATTTAAGTGATTTTATATTTAGTGATGGTAGTTCAACATCCGGTATCGTAAAGTCTAATTTGCCGTCTTCTTTAGGAGATTTTACATTTAGTGATGGTAGTTCAACATCAAATAAGTTTACGTCTACAGACGGCAATTCCACTCCTGGCAATTTTGCAGTTAGCTTGCCTTGTCCTTTGGTAGATTTTAGAATTAGTGATGGTGGTTCAACGTCAGGTAATTTGACGTCTACAGATGGCAATTCAACCTCTGGCAATTTCGCAGTTAGCTTGCCTTGTCCTTTGGTAGATTTTACATTTAGTGATGGTAATTCAACGTCAGGCAATTTGACGTCTATTGATGGCAATTGAACATCTGTCAATTTTGCAGTTAGCTTGCCTTTTCCTTTAGAAGTTTTTACGCTCACTGTTGGCAATTCGACCTCCGAACTAGCAATATCGACTTTGCCATCAGATTTAAGTGATTTTACATTTAGTGATGGTAGTTCAACATCCGGTATCGTAAAGTCTAATTTGCCGTCTTCTTTAGGAGATTTTACATTTAGTGATGGTAGTTCAACATCAGATAAGTTTACGTCTACAGATGGCAATTCCACTCCTGGCAATTTTGCAGTTAGCTTGCCTTGTCCTTTGGTAGATTTTATAATTAGTGATGGTGGTTCAACGTCAGGTAATTTGACGTCTACAGATGGCAATTCAACCTCTGGCAATTTTGCAGTTAGCTTACCTTGTCCTTTGGTAGATTTTACATTTAGTGATGGTAATTCAACGTCAGGCAATTTGACGTCTATTGATGGCAATTGAACATCTGTCAATTTTGCAGTTAGCTTGCCTTTTCCTTTAGAAGTTTTTACGCTCACTGTTGGCAATTCGACCTCCGAACTAGCAATATCGACTTTGCCATCAGATTTAAGTGATTTTACATTTAGTGATGGTAGTTCAACATCCGGTATCGTAAAGTCTAATTTGCCGTCTTCTTTAGGAGATTTTACATTTAGTGATGGTAGTTCAACATCAGATAAGTTTACGTCTACAGATGGCAATTCAACCTCTGGCAATTTTGCAGTTAGCTTGCCTTGTCCATTAAGAGTTTTTACGCTCGCTGTTGGCAATTCGACCTCCGAAATCGTAATATTGACATTGCTATCAGATTTAGGAGATTTTATAATTAGTGATGGTAATTCAACGTCAGGTAATTTGACGTCTACAGATGGCAATTCAACCTCTGGCAATTTTGAAGTTAGCTTACCTTGTCCTTTGGTAGATTTTACATTTAGTGATGGTAATTCAACGTCAGGCAATTTGACGTCTATTGATGGCAATTGAACATCTGTCAATTTTGCAGTTAGCTTGCCTTTTCCTTTAGAAGTTTTTACGCTCACTGTTGGCAATTCGACCTCCGAACTAGCAATATCGACTTTGCCATCAGATTTAAGTGATTTTACATTTAGTGATGGTAGTTCAACATCCGGTATCGTAAAGTCTAATTTGCCGTCTTCTTTAGGAGATTTTACATTTAGTGATGGTAGTTCAACATCAGATAAGTTTACGTCTACAGATGGCAATTCCACTCCTGGCAATTTTGCAGTTAGCTTGCCTTTTCTTTTGGTAGATTTTATAATTAGTGATGGTGGTTCAACGTCAGGTAATTTGACGTCTACAGATGGCAATTCAACCTCTGGCAATTTTGAAGTTAGCTTACCTTGTCCTTTGGTAGATTTTACATTTAGTGATGGTAATTCAACGTCAGGCAATTTAACGTCTACAGACGGCAATTCCACTCCTGGCAATTTCGCAGTTAATTTGCCTTTTCCTTTAGGAGTTTTTACGCTCACTGTTGGCAATTCGACCTCCGAACTAGCAATATCGACATTGCCATCAGATTTAAGTGATTTTACATTTAGTGATGATAGTTCAACGTCCGGTATCGTAAAATCTAATTTGCCTTCTTCTTTAGGAGATTTTACATTTAGTGATGGTAGTTCAACATAAGGTAAGTTTACGTCTACAGATGGCAATTCCACTCCTGGCAATTTTGCAGTTAGCTTGCCTTGTCCTTTGGTAGATTTTATAATTAGTGATGGTGGTTCAACGTCAGGTAATTTGACGTCTACTGATTGCAATTCAACCTCTGGTATATTTATGTCTACTTTGCCTTCTATATTAGGAGATTTTACATTTAGCGATGGTAGTTCAATGTCAGGCAATTTGACGTCTAATGATGGCAATTCCACTCCTGGCAATTTTGCAGTTAGCTTGCCTTGTCCTTTGGTAGATTTTACATTTAGTGATGGTAGTTCATCGTCAGGTAAATTGACGTCTATTGATGGCAATGCAACCTCTGGCAATTTCGCAGTTAATTTGCCTTCCCCTTTAGGAGATTTTACAATTAGCGATGCCAATTCAACGTCAGGTAATTTGACATCTACTGATGGCAATTCCACTCCTGGCAATTTTGCAGTTAGCTTGCCTTGTTTATTAAGAGTTTTTACGCTTACTGTTGGCAATTCGACCTCCGAAATCGTAATATCGACATTGCCATCAGATTTAGGAGATAATACATTTAGCGATGGAAGTTCAACGTTAGGTAATTCATCTTCTACTGATGGCAATTCAACGTCTGGTAATTTCGTAGTTAAGTTGTCTTTTCCTTTAGGATTTTTTAAATTTACTGTTGGCAATTCAACCTCTGTTATCGTATTGTCTATTTTGCTATCTATATTAAGAGATTTTACATTCACTGAAGGTGGTATAACATTAGATAATTTAGTGTTTAATGATGGCAATTCAACCTCTGGCAAAATTATGTTAACTTTACCTTCTTTTTTACGTGTCTTTTTATTCAGAGATGGTATTTCGACTTTAGGTATGTTAACATTTGTTGAAGGCATTTCAACCATAGTCAAATTTTTGTCCACTTTACTTTCTCCTTTAGTAAATGTTACATTCAGTGATTGTAGTTCAACCTCGGGTAATGTTTCGTCGATTAGACTGGCCTTTTTTATATCCTCATCTAGGATGTCTTTTGCGTGTTTTTCATCTATTGTTTTTGATTCATCATAGATATTTCTTTCCTTTTCCAGAAATTGTGATATTTCTGCTTTTATATCAACTTCAGTTACTAAATCTTTTTCTGGAAATTTTTCTACACTGCTTTTTTTGGTTTTCCCTATGAATCTACCTAAGAATGACTTCGATTTAGATTTGTCCATATAGATTATTGGTTTTTGTTCGTCTGATATTTTTACGTCTATATATGGCAATTCAACACCTTGCAATTTTCTGTGTACATTGTCTCTTCTGATAAGCGCTGTTTTATTGTCCGACGTTTGTTTAATTTCTGGTAATATAACGTCAAATTGACTGGGATTTTCAGTCTTTTTTATATCGAAGCCCGGTATTTCAACAACGGTATTTATTGTTTTTATATACATTTTATTTATTAATTTCGGATCATTTTGGGTGATTTTTGGAAAAGAGTTATTCGGTATTTCTGGTTTTCCATACTCTCTGTGACTACTAATATCTATCTCCATTTGTTCTATATTGGGTAATTGTACATTAGTCATTTTCGATACATCAATGGCTTTAGGGTTTTTATGTTTGTTACTTTTGTTTGTAATTTGAATATCTTTTATTTTTCTTGGCTTGGGTGTTGGTGGCGATCCTAATTCTATTTTTTGAGCTATATCTTGTTTGTATGTATCTGTTTTGAATAATTCCTGTTTTGTTGTTTTGAATTCATGTTTATTAAGGTTTTTGCTTTTTCCCATTAGTTTTGTTAACAATGATTGTGGTTTTTCTTTCTTTAATTGTATGTTTCGTTTTATTTTTTTTTGATATGTAATTTCGTCTGAGAAGTTTTTGCCTTCTTTAGTTTTTTCTTTCATTTCACAATCTGATATACTTTTAATAATATTTTCGTTTGTTTCCTTGGGCTTTCTAACTTTTGGTATAGGTTTTCTAGTGTCATCTATTTCTAAGTTTTGTGGTTTTTCTTTTATTTTTTTACTATTAATTTGTAAAGTTGGTTTTTTTATATGTGGTGCATTTTTTTGTTCAGTATATTCAATGTAACTATTTTCAGTTTGTGCAATATCACCTTGGTTATTTAAATTTGATAATCCTTTTACAATAAATTCGTTTCTAAATGATTCATTTCTTCCGGATGGTATTATTTTTTGCGTATTAAAACTTGTTGATTCAAAATTATTGTTTATTTTCTGCTCTTTTTTTAAATAAGATTCAGAATATTTTTTTTCCATTGATTTTTCATTTATATTAGTGATATCTATGTTATTATATGGCATAGAGTTTTCTTCATAATTTGTTTCACTCTTTACAAATGGCAATTCACTTTTTACTTGACTTTTATCTTTTAACTTTCTTGGAATGATAAGTGGTAATTGAATTGTAGTGTCACGTTTAATTTCTCTACCTAGTATGCTCATCCCTTTTTCACTTCCAGATACGAGTTCATTATAAGTATTAATTTTATTTTCATTGAATTTACTTTTAGTTTTTATTTTTTGTAATGATTTTATGTCACTATTACTAGGCTTATATTCTATACTTTCATTTTGGCCACCAGATTCAAAATCTGTCATTTCATTTTCAATAATATGTTCTTTTCCGTTAATAATGATTTTTTTCACAGTTCGAGTTTTACTAACAATGGTTGATTGTGAATTATTTTTTATTGTTTCTGTGGATTTATTCACTATACTTGGACTGTCTATAACATCAAATGATTTTTTATACGATTGATTGTCAATTTTTCTTTCTATTTGTTCTGAATTTTCATTATATGGATCATCATCTACGACTTCTTCAACTATTGTTTCTTTTCCATCTTCTATATATATTTTTCGTATTATTTTTCTTGTCCTGCTTACTTTAAACTCCGAAAATATAATGTTAGTTTCTAAATTTTGATTNACTTTAAACTCCGAAAATACAATGTTAGTTTCTAAATTTTGATTTATATTTCGGAACATTATTTGATCTGGTACCTTATTTTTTTCAAAATCTCTGTTATAAATCTTTCTACGCGTATATAATAGGTCATCTTTTTCTTCAATTTGCTGTTTATTATTATGAACATTTTTTTTAATTAAATTTTGTGATGTTTCTTTCATAGGTTCACCCATTTCATTTGTTTGAAGGATATTTGCAACTCGTAAATTTATATTGTTCAATAGCGAGCTTTCACCATGATTATTATTTTCATTAAGAGCTAACTCTTTAGAGCCACATAGATATGAACTTTGACTATCTAATCTTCTGAACTTAACCAAATGAACCTTATTATCGTCATTTTCGATATTAATACCTTTGTTTGATTCTACATACTCTCCTTCATTATCAATTATTTTTGATTTTTTACCAAAAACATTTGAAAATTTGAAAGTAAATAACTTAGATTTTTTATCAATTGTATTATCTATGTTATTATGTTCGTCATTTATTTCTATGTTCGTATTAGGAGTATCAATAGTTAGTTGTGTATGTTCAATATCTGGAATTATGTTTTGACTCTCATTGGAAGATGATTTGATTTTATAATCATTTTTCATTTCTTGTAAAATCNGTCATTGGAAGATGATTTGATTTTATAATCATTTTTCATTTCTTGTAAAATCTTACGAACTAGTTTTGGGCTTCTAAGAGTATCACTTCTCTGAAGAATGTTGTTTTGACTTACCTCAATTTTAGTATTATC
>NW_026100021.1:0-2096 GCF_025091365.1 Daktulosphaira vitifoliae
CATCAAAAACGTTCTTAAATCTTGAACAACACGTTGCCAGTTTGCCCATTACCTTTTCATTTCTTAGTATTTGTCGCTCTTACGACTTGCGGTTTAATCGACTTCAGTATTAAATTTTTCAAATTTCTGTCCATTGTATTGAAAATAATAACTGAATTTGTCTGTTTTTAAAATATTTTTCCCATCTGCTGAAAACGGTTGTTTGAATTTATCGTACAATTATACTTAAATTATTGCTATTAATAGAACGTCTACTTGAGTTATTTTTCTATTCGTCATTTATCGCCCATTAGTATTGGAAGTATTACATTTATAAAATGTATGTTTATTATGACGACTTTGACAATTTTTAGAATTTATTATTCAAGCACCACTTTTAATACACCACCTATAGTACATTATAGTTATTCTTTTTTATTTTATTTTTAACACAAAAATTTGTTTTCTTTGCTCCGTTTAATTATAAACGGAGGATGTAAATTTTCAAATTGTGTACGCATTCAAAATTTTCATTTTACATTTTATGTGAAACTAAATATATGATGTAGTTTATATTAATTTAATCGGTTATACATAGTGATAAATTTTGTTTAAATTTTAAAGTATTAATAATTTTTGATAAAGTGTAAACTTAATAAATGTATAAATCTGTTATATAAAAATGGTGTGAAATATTACTAATATTATTTTTAAAATGTTGTTTAATTAGCTTCAAAGAGTGATTGATTTATCATTGACGACTAAATTTCTCCTAAAGAAATAATCTTAGAAATATTTTTCTTGGCTTTGTTGAGTACTATTGATATCTCAAATTATAAGTGGTAAAATAATTTTTAAGTATGTACTTTTTCCTTTGTAAAATAGATTATAAAAAAGAACAAACTTTATTTTTTTAGATAGTAACACACATTTTTAACTTAATCATAAAATATTAATTGGTCTAATTTAAAAAATGACTGGTCGATAATAATTATTGGACCAGTACTTCTCGGAAATTATTAGTATTTTTATATTTAGGCAGTTGGAATGCGCGGCCGTAAAACATCTATTGATAAAAATAGTCATAAATATATTATAGCAATAAATTTAAACCTACACAATAAATAGGCGACAAATTCATTCGTTATTTTTAATTTGATAAATAGATATATGAGAAAATGAATACTGAAGTGGACCGAGTCAAGAAATAAGAGCGACAAATTCAAATAATCCGATGAACAAAATTAAAATGTTTAAATGTATAGTAAAATGAATGTATTGCATGAGAGAACGTATATCGACGGTTAAATGTTAGATAGAAGGAAACCTATCTTTACCTATAGTTATTCAGATGCGTTCTTTCGTGTCCCGCGGGTTAGAAATAAGTTCATTAGCAAACTGGCAACGTTGCTTTCATAAATCTGTATAGTTAATAGGGACAGAGCGTTAAATCATTCTTAAGACTTATGAATTCTACATGTTGCCAGTTTGCTTATTGACTTGTATTCTATTTGAATTTGTTGCCGTTTTTAAAATATAAAATATAAAGTAAAGTTATATTTTTAATATAACTTTATTAGCTTATTAGATATAAACATTTAAAGTTTCAAAATTTTTGAGTTAATATAAATGTATAATACACATGGGATTGTAAATACAGGTAGCTCATTGGATTTTTATGACATTGCTGTCTCAGTCACGGATTGTTTATTATCAATTATGATTATCATTAGATATACTTTCTGTATTGTCAGTTAGTGTATTTATAAACTCATAACAATGTGCCTTACTACAATTGATAATAAAAATGCTGTGTACCTGCTAATATCGATGTTATAAAAAACCAATTAGCTACCTATATTTACAATCCCATGTGTATTATACATTTATATTAACTCAAAAATTTTGAAACTTTAAATGTTTATATCTAATAAGCTAATAAAGTTATATTAAAAATTCAAATGCCATTTACTATTAAATTAAAAACTCAAACATTTTATTAAATTAAAAATATGTGTTACCATTTAAAAAAACAAAGTTGACCCCCCTCCAAGGCATAAGGGATGAACTTAAAAAGTATTACATAGTTAAAAATTCAAGAATAATGTGTAACTAAA
>NW_026100021.1:8494-9889 GCF_025091365.1 Daktulosphaira vitifoliae
AACTATATATTTTAATGTAATTTTAAGACTAAATATTTGTTTTCATAATTTTTAAAAATATATCAATAGAAGGATGCGTCTTATAAAATTGATAGTTAAAATGCGAAAGAAACGATTCACAATTATTTGTAGAATGCACTTCTATCTAATAACAATAATAGAATAGTAAAAAGTTCGATTAAATGAAAGTCGGGTTATTTAGGCAAATATTTTAACCAGTGGTTTTCAAGCTTTTATTTTAGACAGGTATAAACTATTGGTTCGGCGGAAACGAAAAACCGACATTAATCAGATTTGATAGAAACGATGTGGATAATATTGGTGGAAATCATGAACGCCTTAAAGATGGAATGACAATATATTATATAGAGTGATTAAGGTTAATATACTTATCAATATTCTTGGTAACAATTGAAAATGTAGTTTAATTATTTTTCTTTTATCTCTTCAAGTATAAAATACCTTAACTTTAATTTTCTTAAATGGAAACCACTATTTTTAGTTTGACGATATGACAGAAAATAAAAACTGTAAACAATTTTGTTCTTATCAATATTTTTACTGATGAACCATTCGTCTGTTATTAGTTGTATACTGCCATGCTAAGCGAAAACAGGATAAGTCCAGTCAACATGATTTTTCAGGAACACAAAAAAAAAATTTTTAACAGTGAATCAAGCCTAAAAATGGTGTTTTTAAAAAAAATCGTTCAAACCTTGTGCTGATGTATCTAATTTTACATCTAGAATTGGTTGAACACTTTTTATTACAACTTTTTTGAGTTTTTTAGGAGTAAATGGACTTATCATAAAACTAAGCAAATAATTGATAACTCCATAAAAGTGGACTTACCGGATTATTTCTTAGACTTTTTTGGACTTTTTTATTTAAGTCTATGATCATATAACATTATTCGTATGTAAAAAACCTCTAGATGCAGAGGAGGCAATCCAATTAGGGCCTCTAATGCGACCGTTGGTGTAGTTCTTAATTCTCCAGTGATGGCAATAGCAGCCATTCTCTGTATGCGACTAAGTTCTTTCCTAGCTGTAATGAGTGCTGTTCTGTTCCACCAGACTAGAGCACCGTACAATATCATAGGTTTAATCACTGATGTGTACAACCAATACATAACTCTTGGTTTAAAACCCCATGTCTTTTCCAAGGCTCTGCTGCAAGTCCACAATATGGTCATTGCTTTTTTTTTTCTGGGAATTTACTCACCACTGCTATAACCAAGTCATCCGCATAGGCTTGTCTATAAAAATATTTGTTTAACTCTCTAATAAGCGAGTCCAATACTAGACACCATAACAAGGGGGATAGAACCCCGCCTTGTGGGCATCCCTGTTTAACACTCTTGATTACTTTGGTCTCATTGAGCTGTCCCAAAAT
>NW_026100022.1:0-9838 GCF_025091365.1 Daktulosphaira vitifoliae
AGCTACTTTTTATTTGAATAAGGAATATTTTTTGATTTTTAAGAGTAATAACTTAAACTAAATACGAATTGTAATCATTTAACGTATTGTTGAAATAGTAGGTCTAGTGAGAGTTGGCAAAATAAATCGTAGCCACAAAAAGAACCACATAGTAAAATAATATTACTATGAATATAAATTTCTTCTCATGAGGGGACACTATAGTGATAGGATCCTTTATATTTATTGAAGTTATTGAATCTAAATGAGATAAATATCAAATGATTTGAAAATTTTATTCTAACTAAAAAAAAATGCAAAATATTAATAGGCATAGGTGGATTTGAACCTAGCACAGCAAGCATGAAATATACAAGTGTTACCGATTCGACAACTGTTTGTTGCTTTCAGCGCATGATAAAATTGGCTATTTAAGCTAACTCAAATTTAAAAATGACTTTTTTAACTTTAAAAAAGCAAAAAAAATTTTAATAAGTTTAATTTCTTATGTTTTATGAACTTTATTCTATGTTAATTAAATTATAAAATATTCATGAAAATCAGTGTATTGCCCTTATAAGATATTTAAAAAAAAAATTAAATACAAAACCCAGGATTTTAACACAAAAATAGCATATTTTTGAATCGGTAGCCATTTGCGCATAGAAGATAGGTTGTCGGGACAAATTTTTTTTTTTATAGTATATAAATTTTATAGTACATAAAAGAAGCTTTAATTTGATAGGACGCTGTATTTCCGGAACATTTTCAAAAATTAAGTTGAAAAAGTTCGTTTTTGTAAAAAAGTTGCTATGTTGAATCCCCCCCTGTGAGTAGAATAAGTGTTAGATTATCAAAAAATATGATATCTAATGAAAAGAAATTACCTAAGGTTTCAATATAATAAAATATTATTTTGTTTTTGTGAATATTTCAATAAGTTATGGTAGTTTTAAATACAAAAAACATCACAAAAGAATCTGATTTTTTTTGCAAATATTACATTTTTGGTTTAATTTCAGTGGTAATTTACTCATAGACGATAAGATGTCAGGACAAATTTTTTTTTCATTTTATAACACTTTACATAACCTTTGATTTGATATATGTTTAAAGAACACAGTATTTTCGGAACATTTTCAAAAGTTAAGTTGAAAATACTTAATACTTAATTACATAATATAATTTTTTTATACAATGTTTCCAGTTTTGAGCGCCCTCTTTATAAGGTATAACAATCCAATTTTAATAAAATGTATGTCAAATGAAAGATGTATTTATTATGTATTTAGAAAAAAAAATTTGTGCTGATAAATACATTTTTTGAAAAGTTATACCATTTTAAAGTTGAAAATTTTAACACAAAAATATCATTTTTTTAATTACGGCAGCCATTTGCATACAGAAGATAAAATGTCGGGACCCATTTTTTTTTCATTTTATAGTACATAAAATAAGCTTTCATGTCGAGTACGTTTAAAGGACGCAGTATTTCCGGAACATTTTCAAAATCTAAGATGAAAAATTTAGTTTTCTAAAAAAATTGCTATTTTAAATCCACCCTGAGAGTATAATAAGTGTTAGATTATCAAAAAATATGTTATCAAATGAAAACAAATTACCTAAGGTTTCAATATAATAAAAATTTATATGAGGAACGAAAGAAAATTTTTCAATTTTTAAGGGTAATGTCTTCAACTATATACGATTTGTGATCTTCTGACCTATTGTAGAAAGAAATCAGTTCAGTGAGAGCTGAGAAAAAGTGGCAACAGACACAAAAAAATAATAATAAACAAATTGTGGTAAAATTAATACTTTTCAACTTTGCATCGTAGCTAAAATAATATAAATAAAATTAATATTTTCTCGGCTTGCTATCGAAGTTAAAATAAATATCCTAATCTATGTATTAATTTCAAACATATTTTGGAAAAATTAAATAAAATATTTTTTTCCCTAAATTTTCAAGCATTTAATCATTGTAAATTTATAAAATTATAATAATATAGAATTCGATCAAATTAATGATAATTATCATGTAAACAAATTGTGAGCTATTTTGGTAAGCAATAAAATTTTTCTGTAAAATAACAAGTCACGATTGGTTAAATTTAAAAATAAAATTCCAAAACCACTATANAATTTAAAAATAAAAGTACAAATCAATTATATAGAACTAACTTTTGAAGGTTTTTAACACGTATTTGATTTAACCAAATTATTAAAAAAATTTTAACACTAACGAAATAAAATATGAAAGTATTAATATTCACTATATTATATTTTGCATGTTTTCAGTTTACTTTACTACAATTAATAAAATGGGACCCTTTTTTTTTTTGTGTATGCGATTATTTATAATCCTAGTTGGAAATCATTTAGTAACATAAAAGTAATGTTTCAAGAGAATCAAAGTAAAGTTTCATGTGATTATCAAACTATGTTCTACGAATATCCAACTTCGTACGAAAATTATAGAAGATTACAGGTAAAAATTACAGCACAGCACGTTTGTTCAATAATTAGTTGTAAATACACTTATGTATTACTTACGTATGTGACTTTGATTGAACATTTAGCTAATGAATATAAAATTTTATTAAATAATGATAATAGAAATATCGATTTCAAGACACTATATAATATCATAAAGAATATTGAAAGAGACACAAAATTTATTGAAGTAGGGATCGACTTTGGATATTTATTAAAAAATGAATATTTCACTGAATCATTTCTTACTACACCTTTAAAAAACTTGTACAAAAATTTAAATGATATAAACATATCAATTAACCAGAAAAGTTTATTGTTGTTCATGAAACATGAAAACATAATTAATTTAATGATAGAGCCTCTTAAAGTCTTCAAAGAGGAAATATATGAAAATGTAATTGGAAGATTTTGTGACAATCAAGATCCTCCAGTGCCAGATTTAGAATCGTTAAGAAATGAACATGCAAATAGAGAGCACACTGAAACTTTTGAATCTTTTCTTACAAGAATAACATTACATTATCCCTTTGACAGCCAAGTAAAATATTTTTCACAACTAGGGTTTTCTTTAGGAAGTAAACGCCNCAACTAGGGTTTTCTTTAGGAAATAAACGCCTCGAATTAATTAAAGTAGAATGTCCCAATATTTATTTGTAATAATATTAATTTATTAAAAATTTAAATTAATTTTATAAAATCGTAAGTTATCAAACTATTTCGTTTTGTTATTATTATTTTTTTTAATAAATAAAGAAAAATTTTATTTTAACTTAAATTATATTTTTATTGTTTTTTAAGACCAGAAGAGGCCATAGCGGCCTCCCCAAAAGAGGTAGTTTTCCTAACCATTGATATTGGGGGACAGGTGGTTATTCCGTCATACATTAAGACAAGCATCTCAATAATTCAAAAAATAGTATTTAGTCAAATGTAATTGAAAATTGTTATAATATGCCTTATTGATTTAATTAAATTAAATAGAAATTGAAAATATGTTTTTAAATTTAGTAATTATAATTAATTTTATGTTTAACTTAAAAAGAATTAAGAAAAAATGCAAAAAAATTTAATAGCCATATGTGGGTGGAGCCTTGTACCCCAAGCGCATGAAACACAAGTTTGACCGACTCGGCAATCGTACGTCGCTAACATCAAGGAAAAAAGTGGCTATTTAAGCTAGTTCAAATATCAAAATTATTTTTCTCGACTTCAAAAAGCAAAAAAATTTAAGAAGTTTAACTTTCTATGCTATATCAATTTTTTATTTATATAATATTTATGAAAATCTGTACTCCCCTTGTCAGGTATTTTAAAATAAAATAAAATACAAAACCTAGAATTATAACAAAAAAAATAGCATATTTTTGAATACAGTAGTCATTTTTAACATGAAGACAAATCCAGGGGTAAAATTTTTTTTTTCAAATTAAAGTATATTATATAAGCTTTAATTTAATATATATATATATAAATTTCAATATTTCCGGAGTACTTTCAAAAATTAAATTGAAAATGTCCTAGTTTCATTTACGCATGTTTAAAGTTTTGACCCCCCTTGTATAAAGGGGTATGATCCGTGTTACAAAAAAAGTGTATTAGATGAAAGGGGTATATAAAAATTATTTATAAAAATATTGATCCATACATTTGTCCAAAAGTTATAGCAATATAAATTTAATAATATAACATATAAAATCGAGAATTTTTTCACGAAAATCGTACGTTTTTCTTTAACTTTGATGTCTGTTTTCACCACGAAGACAAATCCAGAGGTCAAATTTTTTTTTCAAATTAAAGTATATTACATAAGCTTTAATTTAATATATATATATATATAATAGTGTCAGTCTTTCCGGAACATTTTCAAAAGTTAAGTTGAAAAATTTCTACTTTTTATACGCATTTTAAAAGGTTTCCACCCCCCCTGTATAAAGGGAAATGGTCCGATTTAAAAAAAAAGTATGTTGAATGAAATAAGTATATATAAAGTATTAATCATTAAAGAATAAAGTTGATTCATGCATTTTTAAAAAAGTTATAGCAACATAATGTTAAAAAATGTAAAATATAATATCAAGAATTTTTTCACAAAAATAGCATATTTTTGCATACGGTAGTCATTTTCACCATGAAGACAAGTCCAGAGGTCAAATTTTTTTTTTTCAAATTAAAGTATATTACATAAGCTTTAATTTAAGATATATATAAAAGTGTCAGTCTTTCCGGAACATTTTCAAAAGTTAAGTTGAAAAAGTTCTACTTTCTATACGCATTTTAAAAGGTTTGCACCCCCCCTGTATAAAGGGAAATGGTCCGATTTTAAAAAAAAGTATGTCGAATGAAAGAAGTATATATAAAGTATTTATCATTAAAGAATAAAGTTGATTCATGCATTTTTTAAAAAGTTATAGCAACATAATGTTAAAAAATGTAAAATATAATATCAAGAATTTTTTCACAAAAATAGCATATTTTTGCATACGGTAGTCATTTTCACCATGAAGACAAGTCCAGAGGTCAAATTTTTTTTTTTCAAATTAAAGTATATTACATTAGCTTTAATTTAAGGTATATATAAAATTGTCAGTCTTTCCGGAACATTTTCAAAAGTTAAGTTGAAAAAGTTAATTTTTTGTAAAAAAGTTACCATTTTGAAACCCCATCCTTTGGGCTGTTAAAGGGTCAAATGTTCACAAAAATATATAAAATGATAGGTAAATATCTAAGGTATCTATAAAAAAAAAAATTATATTGATTCGGTCATTTTTAAAAAAGTTATGGCAATTTTAAGTAAAAAAAATTGAAAAAATATCGAAAATTAGCGATTTTTAAATTTGTAATTTTTTGGGGGATTTCCCCCGTTTACGGGGAACGAGGGATTTTTTTTCAAATTTTGAGGGTAATGTCTTCTACTAGATACGATTTGTGATCTTTTGACATATTGTTCATCAAAATCGGTCCAGCGAGAGCTGAGATTGAGCGTTTATAGACACAAAAAAAAAAAACAAATCATAGTAAAATTAATACCTTCTCAGCTTCGCGTCGAAGGTAAAAAATGATAGTTAAGAATAATATGCAAATCTGTAGATAGTGTTTAATTTTATGAAATTGATGGATAATTACAAAATCTACATCAACTTCTATTTCCTTAATTAAGCCCAGATTAGTAATTCTTTTATTTATATATTATATAATTTTTATAGTTAATTGTTCTCAAATTATTATTGATTTTGATTTTTAATATGTTAAAAGTAATCATTTTTAACCTATTTGTTTTGTCCTTTAAAGTGAAAGTTTTAATAAAAAAAAAATTAATTTATTATCATAACTTTTATCTAAACTTGCAAGTTTGAAATTGTAATCATTAAATAGAAAAAAAATTGTATAGTTAAGAATAATATGCATTCAGGAAATTTTATGATTACTAATTACAGTAAATTTTTCATTTCATCCATTGTTAAATTCAGGTGAAACTAAAAATAATTTTTTTTTTTAATTTATGATTTATATGGCAACATGTTACAAAAAAATTTGGAATATTATTGACTGGTATTAGTACACACAAATAGAGTTAAAAAATTAATAAATTACAATATAAAATTATTTACTTTTGCAGTTGAATATTTTCATCATCTTAAACCTAATTCGACAATAAATAATTAAAAAATATAAATGAATAATTTCAATAATTAATTGTTGTTTATTAAGTAAGTAGCTGGTTAAGCTACTTTTTATTTGATTAAGGGATTTTATTTTCAATATTTAATGATAATATCTTACACTAAATACGAATTGTAAGTATTTGACGTATCGTTGTAATAAGGAAATTAAGTGAATGTTGGAAAAATAAATCGCGGCCACAAAAAAAAACACATAGTAAAATAATATTAACATGAATAAGAAATTTCTTCTTACGCGGGGAGACTATAGTGATGGGATCCTTGATATTTAATGAAGTTATTGAATCTAAATGAGATAAAAATCAAATGATTCGAAAATTTTTTTCTAACTAAAAGAAATTCAAAATATTAATTGCCACAGGCATATTCGAACCTCGTACCCTAAGCGTGTAAAACACAAGAGTTACCGATTCAGCAACTGTTCGTCGCTTTTGTACCATGTTAAAATTAGCAATTTAAGCTAATTCAAATAAAAAAATTACTTTTTAGACTTTTTTAAAATTTTTAAAATTTTAAGTTTAATTTCATATGTCTTATGAACTTATTCTATATCAATTAAATTAAATTATATTCATGAAAGTCAGTGTATTCCCTTACTAAGTTATTTTAAAATAAAATAAAATACAAAACCTAGAATTTTATCATAAAAATAGCATATTTTTAAATACGGAAGTCATTTTCACCAAGAAGAAAATGTATATTTCAATTTTTTTTCATAGAAACGTATTTAATTTAAGCTTTAATTTAAGATTAAACAAAACTGTCAATATTTCTGGAACATTTTCAAAAGTTAGGTTGAAAAAGTTAGTTTCAGTAAAAAAGTTTCTATTTTGAATCCCCCCTATAAGTAGAATAAGTGTTAGATGATCAAAAAATATGATATCTAATGAAACGAAATTACCTAAGGTTTCAATATAATAAAATATTATTTTGTTTTTGTGAATATTTCAATAAGTTATGGTAGTTTTAAATACAAAAAACATCACAAAAGAATCTGATTTTTTTTGCAAATATTACATTTTTGGTTTAATTTCAGTGGTAATTTACTCATAGACGATAAGATGTCAGGACAAATTTTTTTTTCATTTTATAACACTTGACATAACCTTTGATTTGATATATGTTTAAAGAACACAGTATTTTCGGAACATTTTCAAAAGTTAAGTTGAAAATACTTAATACTTAATTACATAATATAATTTTTTTATACAATGTTTCCAGTTTTGAGCGCCCTCTTTATAAGGTATAACAATCCAATTTTAATAAAATGTATGTCAAATGAAAGATGTATTTATTATGTATTTAGAAAAAAAAATTTGTGCTGATAAATACATTTTTTGAAAAGTTATACCATTTTAAAGTTGAAAATTTTAACACAAAAATATCATTTTTTTAATTACGGCAGCCATTTGCATACAGAAGATAAAATGTCGGGACCCATTTTTTTTTAATTTTATAGTACATAAAATAAGCTTTCATGTCGAGAACGTTTAAAGGACGCAGTATTCCCGGAACATTTTCAAAATCTAAGATGAAAAATTTAGTTTTCTAAAAAAATTGCTATTTTAAATCCACCCTGAGAGTATAATAAGTGTTAGATTATCAAAAAATATGTTATCAAATGAAAACAAATTACCTAAGGTTTCAATATAATAAAAATTTATATGAGGAACGAAAGAAAATTTTTCAATTTTTAAGGGTAATGTCTTCAACTATATACGATTTGTGATCTTCTGACCTATTGTAGAAAGAAATCAGTTCAGTGAGAGCTGAGAAAAAGTGGCAACAGACACAAAAAAATAATAATAAACAAATTGTGGTAAAATTAATACTTTTCAACTTTGCATCGTAGCTAAAATAATATAAATAAAATTAATATTTTCTCGGCTTGCTATCGAAGTTAAAATAAATATCCTAATCTATGTATTAATTTCAAACATATTTTGGAAAAATTAAATAAAATATTTTTTTCCCTAAATTTTCAAGCATTTAATCATTGTAAATTTATAAAATTATAATAATATAGAATTCGATAAAATAAATTAGATAATATAATTATCATGTAAACAAATTGTGAGCTATTTTGGTAAGCAATAAAATTTTTCTGTAAAATAACAAGTCACGATTGGTTAAATTTAAAAATAAAATTCCAAAACCACTATAAAGAACAAACTTTTGAAGGTTTATAACACGTATTTGATTAAACCAAAATATTACATTTTTTTTCAATACTAATTAAATAAAATATGAAAGTATTAATATTCACTATATTATATTTTGCATGTTTTCAGTTAACTTTACAATTAATATGTGACCCAAAAACTTTTGTGAAGACGATTACTCAAAAACCTCGTTGGGAATCATTTAGTAACATAAAAGTAATGTTTCAAGAGAATCAAAGTAAAAATTTATGTTATCATCATACTGAGTTCATCAAAAATCCAACTTCGTACCAAGATTATATAAATTTACGGGTAAAAATTACAGCACAGCACGTTTGTTCAATAATTAGTTGTAAATACACTTATGTATTACTTACGTATGTGACTTTGATTGAACATTTAGCTAATGAATATAAAATTTTATTAAATAATGATAATAGAAATATCGATTTCAAGTCACTATATAATATCATAAAGAATATTGAAAGAGACACAGAATTTATTAAAGAAGGGATCGACTTTGGATATTTATTAAAAAATAAATATTTCACTGAATCATTTCTTACTACACCTTTAAAAAACTTGTACAGAAATTTTAATGAAATAGATATATCAATTAACGAGAAAAGTTTATTGTTGTTCATGAAACATGAAAACATAATTAATCTAATGATAGAGTCTCTTAAAACCTTCAAAGAAGAAATATATGAAAATGTAATTGGAAAATTTTGTGACAATCAAGATCCTCCAGTGCCAAATTTAGAATCGTTAAGAAATGAACATGCAAATAGAGTACACACTGAAACTTTTGAATCTTTTCTTACAAGAAAAACATTACATTATCCCTTTGACAGCCAAGTAAAATATTTTTCACAACTAGGGTTTTCTTTAGGAAGTAAACGCCTCGATATAATAGCGGCAGAACTTCCCATTAGGTTAAGTATAAATTAATTTTATAAAATCGTAAGTTATCAAACTATTTCGTTTTGTTATTATTTTTTTTTTAATATGTAAAGAAAAATTTTAGTTTCACTTAAATTTTATTTTTATTGTTTTTTAAGACCAAAAAAGGCCATAGCTGCCTCCCCAAAAAAAGGGAGTTTTTCTAACCATTGATACTGGGAGACTGGTGGCTATTCCGTCATACATTAAGTCAAGCATCTCAATAATTCAAAAAATAGTATTTAGGCGAATAATATTGAAAATTGTTAGAATATGCGTTATTGATTTAATTAAATAGAAGTTATTCATTTATAAATTGAAAATATGATTTAACATTTAGTAATTACAATTAATTTTTTGTTTATTTATGTCTATTTTGCTTAGGTATATTATTCATGTATTCATTTATAAATTGAAGTTATGTTTTTAAATTTAGTAATTATAAATAATTTTATGTCTATTTTACTTTGGTAAATTATTCATGTATAAATAAAATGTGTCAAAAATGTAAATTACGCAAACTAAATTACTAGAATAGATATGATGACATATTATTAACTTTTATATAACCAAGTA
>NW_026100023.1:0-9829 GCF_025091365.1 Daktulosphaira vitifoliae
CGAAATCAGCAGGTGACACGTAAAACAGGTGAGTCTCAAAGGGATGTTTACACGAAATGTCGAAGAACGCGACCTTTTGTCGACATATCCACTTACAGTTCGTACGTTACTGTTAAGTTTCGTGTTTTTTTTTAAACAAAATAGGTCCGAAATTTTCACTTCAATCATAACTGTTCTATAGCGATTGCGTAGAAATTTAATTAACGTTAAAACGTTGTTAATTACTTTGTCTGTTGATAACTGTCATTTGATATTTTAATAATCATTTAACTTATGTGCATATCCGAATGCAGCGATTGTCGTGAGTTCCAAACACAAGACTAGAGGTGCACACCAAAGCCAAAGATTTTAATGCACGGCCACGAACATTACACGAACAAACACAAACTAGTGTTCATATATATATTTTTCCTTATTGAAATGTAGTAACAATATTTGTTATTACATTCTAAAACTTTAAGTGCTACACAGAGAAAAAAATACTTTATTTTCGTTAAAAACGAATAATGAAAGATTATGTAACCTGAGAAATAAAAAAATTATATGTAACTTGTAATATAATGTACACATATTTTGATTGATTTTACTGGCAAAGCTTTTCAATTATTTTTTCATGTGTTTACTCAAAAACTAGATTGTACGTGACGTTCACGCGATTCGTCGTAGGTCACGTCTAATGTTCAAGCTCATAGAATAAAATCACGCTCTAACAATTTATTCCTACATAAAAAAATGTATAGATAGTATTAAACTACACGTGGGAACTTAATAAATAAACTATCATGAAGAATAGTATGGATATTTTACACAGCAAAATACATTTTAATAATTTCCCTTTGTAGTTATTTAATTGATAACTCCAAATGTGTAAACACATAAGTTGTGTAGAATTGTTTTGAACTTTCTAGAATCTCGTTGGACATTTTTTTTTTGATCACTAATTGATATCATAATTTACAAATTATTTAAAAAATATTTTTATCTTCAATACAGTATAAAGATGATCATTATGAAACAACCGCACTTAATATTTTAACTATTACATAGTTTTTAGATAAATCGTTATTTTTATTATTCGATTAAATCAAATTTTAACTATACTGATAGAGGCCGGATAAAGTAGGGGTAGGTTGAAGACCAAGGCCTCTGAGCTTCAAAATTTAAGGGACCTTATAACATAAGGTTCTTAATAAAAACATATAACGTTTTAATTGAAGCATAGTATAACGAATATAAAACTTAAGTGACACCTGTAATATATAATTGGCCTCGTAGTTTTTTAATATAGAGGTTCAAAATTCAGTTTATGATTTAAAAATTGCACGATTTACATTATTTTTTTTTTAATATTTAAAACTAGGTGTTAGTTAACTAAACATTTTGGAATGCAGCCATCTCATACAGTAGAAGTTATTTATAAATATCGATGCAATGTTAATGAATAACGGTGTCCGTCGATTATTACCAATATTATTACCCATGAAATTGATTTTTAAATACTGTACTCTAGGAAGTGTTTGAAGTTTTAATTCATCAATGATTATAAATAAACGTTTCGACTTGAATACGGTATCTATATGATTTAATAAAAAATGCATATAAAAATAAGTACGTATATTTTGAAGTAACAAATAAACTACAGTACGTCACATTCAGTGAATACCCGTTTGATTAGTTTTAAAAAATGAATACCAGAGATGCCGTTAAACTTAAACTTGAAACGCACCAATCGGTAACCGGTTAATATTTACGTGGATCTGGGAAATCGAAGAAATAGTCAACAAAAATTAAACTTGGCAATTATTCGTTTGAATTTGCAATATGATTTTCAACTATTATAATATTTATGAAGTTTTTTTTATTGATAGAGAATTTAATAAGAACGATATTCTTATTANTATTGATAGAGAATTTAATAATAACGATATTCTTATTAAATTCTTTATAATATTTTTGCCCACGTAAGTTAACAATGAAAACAAGTCGAAATATTTTAATGAATGACAATTTATCTTTCCATCACATTGTACGTCGTCGACGTATTGGGTAGTCATCATTAGGTGTTCAAATGGGATATTACTTTATTTTTACGAAAAGCAAGGTTGCACATACCAATAATTAAATTTGGGTCGCCGGACCATTGGTCGTTGACTATACCGAATATTTCACCTGACTTCAATTAAAAAGAATGCCCAACATACCGACCGTGCCCTAAGAAAAACGTGTCTATTGTATTGTATTGGCGTGTGTGTATCACAGTTCATACAATGGGCTTAGGCGTTCCCGCAGTATCCGTGTCTAGAATTACAATTATTGTTTTTGCCACTAATTTAATTCTTTGTTGTATTACATTATCTCAATGTTTACTTTGGTGGCTAAGCATAACGCAAAAATGCATTGAGCCGTGTGCAGTATGAACTCGTTGAATTTCGACTGTCTAAGACAACTTGCATCTAGAAATTTTGAATATGTAACACATAGGTGTGCTTTTCAATGAACCCTATGCACAGTGTGAGATTTATAGGCGTGCGAAACGGTATCACATGTACTATACTTTTATAACATTTTTCTTCCAGCAACATGATATTTCATGTGTAATATTTATTTCTCGATGACTAATTTTTGACGTTTTCAAAAAGTGACCTAGTTTTTCAAATTTACCATAAAAATTGCGATTCACGTTCAAACCACAAATCTAAAGTAAAATCAGGACTCTAATATTTTACTATTGTTTCGTGAACTTAAGTATAAGTTTTATACTTATATAACCCTTATGTGGATAAGTTCAATGTGCAATCAATAAAAAAATAAATAGACAGTTCATTTATTTAGTTTTATTATCTTGATAATCAGTTTTAGTTCTAATGGAAATATTTATATTAGAATTTAATATAAAAAGTTTTTGTGCAACAGATAAATTAAACACGCATGTAATTCGTCATTAAAAAAAAAATTTTTGTTAACATTTAATGTTGAATAATTTATTTCCCATTCAAATTATGATAATTTAAATTACGACACTGATAAAATGTAAACATTTTAATATAGAAATGTATAAATTAGTAAATAGATATATTTAGGAAACCTGTTTACTAGTTAAACTTAATTTAGTTGTAACTTTTAAGAATAGTAAAATAGCATATTTTAAATTGAAGTAAACTTTACCTTAGCACAAAATGTTTTATTTAATTACTATTGTCTAATTATAGTATTCGTTACAATAAACTGTTCAAAAGAATTGAGATTTCTGAGGTTTTATAAATTGAAATATTGCAAGTTTCACTTCTGACAACTTTCATCCATGACATGATTCAGACACGAGTTTATTTATAATGGATTCCTATTATTGGCTAATAAAGTATTAAGATTTTAGTTATTTTGTATTGTTTAACAAAAAAATCGCCCTTTTCGTTAATATTCTGTTCGTTTAAAACTTATTTATAACTTTAATGTAGTTTTTTCGTTTGTAAGTAAATAATTATGTGATTTTAAACTGTTAAATTGAAAACCTAAGTAATTTTTCAAATTCAACATAAATGCAACTAAGAAATGTCAATATACGCCAAGCACTCGTAAGTATAAGTGTACGACGTAAGTGGCGTTATTTGCTCTCTAATGATCCTTTTTATTGTTATGAAGTACTCTATATTTTTATAGTTTTGATGTGAATAGAAATGTGTTAATTACAAACTTAATAACATTTTTAAATACAGATTTGAGGCAGACAGCTATAAAATACAATAAATGGGGTGCTGGTGTAACATTTAGCCAGTACTATTTACTAATTTTGAAACTTTTATGATTGGTGGGAGTGTACAAATTATCAAAATATGATTAAAATTAATTACAAACTAAATAACAATCGTTAGTAAAATTTTGTATTATTTTACTGATAATAATTGATAATTACTGATCAATAACGTAATCTCAAGAAAACTCAATAAAAAAAATAATATAAATAAATAAAATAAACAATTAATCGTTGAAAATATTCTCATGTAAATATCACTTTGTTGTAATAATTCACAATAATAAAGTTAATTTGAAATAAATTGAGTATTTACCAATAAAATAATTAATTGCTTATTTTTTGTGTAATGAAATGGACATAAAAATTTGTATTTCAATGTTGTTTTAAAGTAACCGATAGTTACTTGTTTTAAAAAATTGTTGAACAACACAATAATATATATTTTCTTCATATCAATGATGCAGACAAAGTGAATTTTCGAGTTCAATAGAAATAAACTACACACTTCATTAAAGTATTAAAAAAGCAATCAAGTCAATCAGAAATATAATGTATAACTCATGTGTTATGGACTTGTTTGTACTTTGAGATTTTTGGCTGTATTTCAACAGAAATAATTTCTAGAGTAAAAACATATTCTAGAAAGAATTTCTAAGATTTGTCTGTTACCACTTCNTCATTCTCACTACACACTTCATTAAAGTATTAAAAAAGCAATCAAGTCAATCAGAAATATAATGTATAACTCATGTGTTATGGACTTTGAGATTTTTGGCTGTATTTCAACAGAAATAATTTCTAGAGTAAAAACATATTCTAGAAAGAATTTCTAAGATTTGTCTGTTACCACTTCAACCCAAAAACATTCTTTTCAAAATAAACTACTTTTTTAATTCAATGATATTAATTTATAATTGTTCAATTATTTNCTGTTACCATTTCAACCCAAAAACATTCTTTTCAAAATAAACTACTTTTTTAATTCAATGATATTAATTTATAATTGTTCAATTATTTAAAAGCAAAATTAATTAAATAATTAATGTATGAAAAATATGTTTGATTAATAAAATTTGTTTTCGTTAAGAAATCATGACTTGAATTTGTGTTGCAATAAAATGGACTGGATAATTTAAATAACATCGTATTGAATCCCTTGGCTATATTTACAAATAGTCTTGAGAATAAATAATACAATGATAATTAGCTTTTGGTAGCTACGATGGCTTAATTTTACCGGCGATGTATTAAAATATTTAATGCTTGTCACATTACATTTGAAATAGATTATTAAATGAAATATCACTTGAAGCATTATTGTATAATTTGAATAATTAATACCAGATCGATACTTTTAAATTCATAATCAAGCTATATAATATTACATAAGCCCATTATTTTCTCGTATATTAAACAAATTATTAATTGCAACCATAAATTATTTATAGTAGGGATCAATTAATATAAAATGATTTGAGCAAAAAAAAAATTTTGATGGTTTTTTTTTCTAAGTATTCATTTATTTTACTAATTAATAAAATGAAATAACACGTAATTATCTAATTAATTAAACAATATTCATACTATAAGCCCAAATATTGGATAAGGGCTAAGACAATCATATTGAACTACCCATTAAACATTATTCTGGAGAGTCTGTAACAGTATTAGAAAGACATTTGTATTCTGTATTTGGTTATAATACTTGATACGAGAAACTTGTACACTTAACATAGGAATGTTAAAAGTAATTATAAATTTCAAAATGGAATTGACGTGTAATCAGTACCTACTAATAAATTTCAATAAGTAAATAATAAACCATTTCAATTAAATTTCTCGAACACCACAAAAACATTTAAAGATAAAGTTTGATTTTTATTACTAAAATAATAATGCAAAAATTCCGATGGCTTCATTCTTATTATGTAAAATAAATCTCCACGTTTTATATTATTTAAAAAAAAACATTTAGTGTCAATCTAAATACATCTTGATACACATTTTCTCAGTTTTCTTTAACCTAGATAAAAAATACGAGGTTGGTATATTTTATAATTAGTTATGTAACTAACCTTGTATTTTGCTATTGTAAAAAGGATACACAGTACAAACCAATGCACACAATATTATAATGTTACTAAAACAGCGCACTAAAGGTATATAATCATTGTAGTTTATTATAAATGCCTATGTATTATGTTTAATTTATATTCAACTTAGGTAATAACTGCTTTATTACATTTTAAAATCCAGTCAAAATAACGTCTCTTGCTTTTAACAAAGTTAAGCTAATGATGTTCGTTTAAAAAATAAAATATACTAATAACTCGTTTAAAAAAGGTGTTCATAAATGCTTACTTATTACATTTGCCTTGTTTTATTCCATATAACTAAAAATTTCTGTTTTCTCGTCGTAATTATCAAACAAATAAAATTTTAAAGCATTTTGTACTTGTGTACAGTAAATGTCTACTTAAATTAATCTTCATAACTAGATTGAATTTTTAATTTGTTGTTTGTATAATACAAACATTGTATACACTAGATTATATTTTTTATAAACTTTTGTTTACTAAACTTGTAAAAATAAATGAAATTTGAAACTACATCTAAAGTTTACATACTTAGTGTATTAAAATTTTATCAAAACGTAAAAAGTTAAATGTTTAAAACCATAAAAAAATGTTTCATCTTAATTTGAAATAATCAAGTTTGAAATTAAATGTATTTTAATCATGTTTTTTGTAACCATTTTTTATATTTAAAAATAATTAGATTTATTTTTAACACTATTAAACAAATATAAATGTTTGTTAAATAGTTGAAAGTGTTATAACTTCTTAATTATATTTCTAAAATTGATTAATCGATTAGTTGGGAGGTGTCGATATTATGAAACCAGTAATAAACTCTCTGACTTACTCCATAGATTTCGTTTTTTAAGAAAATATATCATATCCATTATTACGACTATGACAAGGTTAAGGTCAATTAGTCCTAGAATCAGGAATTCGAGTAACAAATCATTATGTATAATATGTGGTGGTCATTGACTGAAGACTTAATCATAATTGATAGTCAATAAACGCCTAAAGTATGATAATTAGTATGCAAGAGCTATTATTCGGTTAACGGTTTAGTAATAAGATTCCCAACAGATTTGAGTAGTCATCGGCTTAAAAATATTTACAATATTTTTACACGCCTCGAGAAAGGAATGCCTGTACATTGATTAAAAAAAAAAAAGAATAAAAACCGGTTTCATCGGGTGTGCACTGCTCTCTAGTCGTTTCCTGTGCCTACTAACCTTGTTTGTAATACTTGTGTTTTCAAATCTCCCTTCCAAAACATGACTTAGTCTCGCCAATTATGACTACGAAAACGAAAGGGAGAAATTCCTCTTAGGAGCATTACGTTCTTATATTTTTTAACCGCTGGGTTTGATGTTATTTTACATGAGCTTTTACTTTCAACGACTAAGCCTCAACTCTGGCATTATTTAAAAACCCACATGAAATCTTTTGCAACATATCTGTCTCGCGATGACAGTAAATAATCTGCACATGTTTACGATGTTCAAGTATCTTCAAGTTACGATACACTATTTTCGTATTAATACTATTACTATTGATATTAATATTATTATTATTTATTAGTAGTTTAAAAATGAGTTCCATAACATGAGCTAACAATTAAAACACATTAGTTAAATATTTTATCTCTTGCAATTTTATTCGATAGTTTTATTTAGTGATAACAATTTAATAAAACGAAAATATTTTCTTTTCATGCTATAAGTAATATTTTATTATTAAGTCTAATATTTACCAATCATAAGTGTATTATCATAATAAGGTATAGTTTTTGTTTATTTTTTGGATTATTTTTATTAAATAAAGTTTTTAGCGTTGAAGTTTGTGATTTTATTAATATTCTTATTTCAATATATAATTACTGTATGATCGTAATAACCATAATATGTTTTATGAAATTCATGGACCAATGTATAGTATTGGGTCTAATTTTGGGCAGTATTAAATATTTTATGAAAATAATATTTCATTCCGTCATATATCTTATATGACATTAATTTATCATATCATTGTACTACTTTGGTCATTCACTAAGATTAGTACTAAGTACTTGAAATGTCATGTTTCTTAATGCTAATGATAATTTTATTAATAACTCGCAGCAAGTAGAATCATAATTTGATGATTTCTCTTTAGAAAAAATAAAACTATTGCATATATATTTTATTGAATCATATAAAGCCCACGTTTTAATTATGGTTTAAAGAAATATCATGTGGTTTGCGTATTGAGCATTAATCTTAAAGTATTCAAAGCGCAATCGTGTTCGGGTTGATCGATTACAGTATAATCACGTTAATAACATTTTGTGCCTTGGTTAGCGTTTATGGTTTCTATCATTTATATAAAAAAAAAAAAAATGCATATAATTGAAGAATTTTTCATATTAGTTTATTTTTTTTTAGAAATTTTCCACGCTATGAAATTATAGACATTAAAATGCAGCGTGCAATTCAGCAATCACTCGTGAGACTATAGTTTGTGTATTAAAACTTGAACTTTTTATGCTGTGAATTTGGGTTAGTTTTTGCAGACGTGCTCCGTTTTCTATATGATATTATGTTTTATTAGAATTCAATATATCGCTGCCACAAAGTATAATTCCTCAACATGAGAATTGGGTAAACGTACAAAATTCCACATCCAAAATGCACAGTGATCTAAACCATACATGTGTGCTATATATATACAGAAAATATAGAGCCGAATCAACCTACCCTACATATACATTCGATTCATCATATTGTCTATGCTTGTCATTGTTTCAAAATTCTTCATCTGAATTATTTATAAGTTGTCGTACTTACATCTTAAGTCGAAAAAAAATACTTTTAATTGAGCAACGTGGCTGTTTTAGTTTTACAATGACTCTGGTAGGACTGAAAATGATAATTTAATTTCTAAATATAAATTGTATAAATTAATTAATAAATAAATTATAATTTCGTCGTAGTAATTGAGTTAAGAGATCTTGAATTTGATAAGAGGAAATTCTATGAAAACGATTGGAGTAAAGTACTGACGAGAAAAAAAAATACTTAGAAAAAAGGCGTAAGCTCGAGTTGAGCTTTTGTGTCGTAGATTTATTGATTAGTTACGGTTTCAATGAACTGGTGTATTCTTCTTTTTCGACCGTATAAATATATATATCTGCCCATAACATCCACGTGCAGTGGTCGTGATTTCCGTGGCCCACAACGTTCAATATCGTGAAAGTATTTAAAATGTTTTTACTCTCGTGTCGTGACTTACATAGAGATCCTAATGGATTGTAACAGCTGCGGCGTAATCTTCAATGCCTTACTCAACAGTCGACAGAGCGTTGCAATATACAATATAGATACCGAGGTAAAGAATAAGTGATCTATATTTAGATATTCATCCTAAAGTTTCCGGGCATCTATTTCTAGCACAAAGTCAAGTAAAGTAGTTGATAATTCAACAATACTGTTTGGAGCACCATCAGCATACACAAATTTAATATAGGTATATGCCATCATTGCGTTCGCAAACCTTACGCGTCGACAACAATAGCTGGCTTTTTCAAGTGTATACCCTAAAGTTCTTTAAAACATTGTGGAATGAAATCCAGGGTATAGTACAATCGACGAGAAATAATAATATGATTATTGTGACCCCGTCCTACGGCCTAAAGCTTTGACACTGATTATATGTAAACGACTTATGAGGATAGGCATGTTATAACGAATATTGTAGAAATCGTCAACTCGTTTAACTGCTCAAGGGGTCCATCCCTGCGTTTTGGTTGAAACGAGGGAAATTTTCGATATATGATGCTATGGAATAAAATAAAATCACTTTATTATCTCGGTCTGATGCTTTCACCGATATTAAAAGAGAATCGGATTCCGGTCGTCTAGGCTTTTCTATGCGTAATGTTTGTACACACTACCACCTTGTCTTTGTTGCTGTATGCGGTGTAGATATTGGCTAGTCTGTCTTTGTTATATAGCCGGCCGGC
>NW_026100024.1:0-9806 GCF_025091365.1 Daktulosphaira vitifoliae
TTTCTGAAAGAAAATTGTAAATATTGCAGCAATAAAAAATTTTATGAGGTCAGTCCGGTTACTTATTATACAAACCCTGTAAATGAAAAAAAATACTTTACTTCATTGTGATTTTTCAAATGGTTTTAACAGTTTTAAAAAAGTTAAAAGAATGTCGAAATCTACCGATAGTAAAAATCCTAATTTTTTAAGTTCTCTCCCCTTTTTACAGGGGAAAAGAATAACTTTTTCAATTTTTGTTGCAAATGTCTTCCCTACATACGATTATTGATGTATTATAAATTGAAAATGATATTGTGAGAGCTGAGAAAAAGTGGCGACAGATATTTAAAATAAAAAAACATATTATAGTAAAATTAATACTTTCACAGCTTCACATTGAAACTAAAAAAGGACACCATTACGTATACATAAAAATAGACTACTCAGTCAGAAATTGATTCATATAATATCAAATTCAAATCGTAAATTTTGTATATTTATAATTTTTAAGGTTTTTTTTTATGCACGTTGACATAAATTATGGTTTTTATATATATTTTACTTATTTCCTTAATTTTTTTTCGAAGTAACATTTCATAAAGATATTTATTAATTAACATGCGTGTGTAAGCTGTGGATATTTAGTTCTTTTTTAAAGTTTTAAATTATCTACCTAATATATTTACCTTCATCATCGCAATAAAATCGGTTAATCGCGATCTTAATTATGCTTCTAATAAATAACAATTTATGTAAAACCCATATAATGTATGTTTGTGGAGACGCCTCCCTTATCACATTATTAGCGCTTCCCTTACCACTTCTTAGGCGTCTTCTTTATCAAAATAAAAGATGATCGTTTGTTTTTTATTATTAGTGAAGTTATTTGATAACAAGTAATTTAATATAACATCTACCTTATCACATTATTAGTGCCTTACTTATCTCATTATAAACCTCTCACTCTTTATACTTGCAGCCACCGACTAGCAACCATCACTCTGAAGATGGACCCTGCAATGAGTCCGAAACGTCAGAACTCAACTGCAAACATGGATATATCCTCAGGCACTTCAAGCAACAAACAATCCATGAAAGCTTTAACACATTCCTCTCGCCCTTATCAAAATAAATGATAGAATAAAATGTGTGTTATATATCAGTGAAGCAATTTGATAACAATTAATTTAATATAGCGCCTCAATCAACATTTAAATTACCCTATCAATCGGTATCTTTCTTGTTATCACCCCAATCAATGTATTTATTTATACTCTGAAATATTATTTCTTCCCTCCATCAATAGTTGTTATATATACGTTTTAATTCTAGTATAAAAACCATAATTCCTTTAAATTAACGCGTATGCTATGTACGGAGATCATCACACACTAAATAGATGTGTATAACTAGAATTTTATAATACAAACGAAAAACAGAAGAACACAATTATAAATACGCGAACTTTAGCTATATATATATATATGTATCGCAAGTCAACTACACCGGTCGTATTCGGCTATCTTTTAAATATCAACACTACTATGGAATATGTTCATATGTGTGTATTGATACAGTGTAATTTTGTTAACTCAGGAACTTAATCGTTACAGTGCGTACTATTAACTAAGNAGCGTGTGGATACAATATAATTTCGCCAAAATCGCACGAGAGCACAAAACTAGAACGACAAAGTAAAAGACCAGCTAAGGTGTACGTCGGAAATAGAACAGAACGCAATATCAGTAATCCATATTCGGCGGCGGCCTTATCTCAGTGTCAAGGGCGGGGAGACAACCGATGACAACCGATTGTCATATTAATAGCTGGACGGCTGATATCAAGAGAGACACGGGTGAGCACCAGCCTAGAGCAAAAGGCGGTGCCGTGTCAAAATATAGTACAGTCGTTTTTAATTTATAATCAGAAAAGTTTGCTTTCTGTAAAGTAACGTTAAAGTGATATAAAATCATCGTAGATTTTAATTTAAAGACTAATATTAGTTAAAAATAAGTTTTTTAATAATTTATATTAGAATACAGCATAGAATATTTTATAATGATGTGTATATTATATATTATAGATGAGTGTGATAGATAATGATTGGTTGTATGGTAAGCAAAATAAACGTAGAATGTGTGTATCCGATCTTAAAATAGGAGTAGAATATAAGGTTCTGGGATTATATATGGTAAAATCAAAATACTCGAATGAGACTCCAGTGGCTGGATGATGTACCATCATTTCAAGTTTATTTACCCGTAAGATTTTTATTCACTCGTAAAGATTTAAACAATGGAATCTTTGTAAATCTTAAGCTTGTATTTAATGGGGAAAAAAGAGTATAGTTCTAGTTACGATTTAATGTTATTATAAAAAATTAATTTTAAATTAAAATGTGTTTAAATATATATTGTATTTTATTAAAATAAAATTATTGTTTGTATAATTAAATATTATATAAATTACTCTTATTTTTATATTAAAATAAAGAAACAGGTGTTTTAATTACTGTAAAAAATAAAATCCTGATCATGGTGCGAATAAATTGCGTGAGAAATCTGTAGAAATTAGAAACTCGAGATTATAAAATGCAACATCTCGTCTACAAACATAATAATGTAAAAATGTTATATATAGATTTAAACTCTATTAAATGATATATAAAATGTTTTTTGTATAATTTTGTAAAATAAAATGCAATTGTATCATTTAAACATATAGCAAAGTTTAATAATAAATTCTGCGAAAATCATCGGAATCTAGGGAGGTAAATTGGATGGTAGTAAAAATGGCTGACATATACAGAACTAAAACACTTAAAACCGAGAAAATTGTTATGTCCCGGTTTAATTATCATTTATCTGTTGATTCGATATTATCTACTCTTTCTATTTTTATAAAATAAAATCATTGGCATAATGACGTTCTCATGTAATGTCCGTAGTAAGACTTTTAGCTTTGCTAAGGATTTGAAACGATATAGCAATAGTGTACACAACAAATATTTGTATGGATGTACTTCATGTGAAAAGAAATTCACGAGAAAGGATAATTTTAAAAGACATGATCAGCAATTGTATTCATTGAAAGGTTAGTAAATAATATACTATTTTTACTCAAACTATTACATAATATTTAAATGATTTGATAAAATATATAGACTTAATACAAATTATTTGATAAAAACAGATAATGTAATGCAAATGTTCATCGATAACTATCGATTTTTTAAATTATAACAACATTACAAAATCTAAAAGTTAGTATAAAACATTTTTATATTCTTATATTCTGTGATTAATAAAATAAAATTTGATCAAAGGTAATGAAAAAAATGATGTCAATTACGGCACGAGCCAAAAACTCTCATGAAAATAGTATGTATATATTTTCATTTCATTATTTATTATTTTGTATTTTATTCGATTAATTTATTTTAATATAGTCAATGTGAAAAATGTTGTCAATCACGGTGCAAGTACTTCCAAAAACATTCATGAAGACTGTACGTACATATTTTAAAATTTATTATTTTTATTTACTTCGATTATATTGTTTTAATATAGGTAGTGAAATAAATTGTATAAACTATATAGAAAACGTAATAAAAATCAAGAATAATGGAAATAATTTTTTAAACATTAATAACATTAACGATGAACTCTGTAAGTTGAAGATTGTAAAATATTTTAAATGCTATAATACTTTTCTATTGATATTATAATTTATATTATTGAAACAGTAATACAATTAACTAGAAAACAAAATGAAGAAGGCAGGCAACAATTTTTCCGACGGTAAAGACAGTGACGACAGTAAACTCTGTAAAAGTTTAATATTAAATATTAAAAATTAATAATTTATTTTTATATTTTTATTATTATAGTTATTGAAACTGCTAAAAAAATTGATTTAAACCAATATATGTAGAGATAGTAAATTTATATTCAGGGGATAGTAAAAACTGTAAGTATAAATGTAAAAACCCAGCACATGATGACGTAGCATAGTTGGATCAAGTATAATGATATCTGACATAAAATCACTATAAAAAAAAAACGCTTCGATGCAAATCTTTAGTTAGTGTTCAATTTTAAAAAATTGTTGGATTATTCCAAAAGCTAAATGATCTGCTAGTTCCTTATTAATATCCTGATTAAGATAATGTATGTCGAATAAAAAAGGAATTATTAAAAAATATTATTTCTCATAAAAAAATTGTGTTGATCCATACACTTTTCAATAAGTTATAGCATTATAAAGTTAAAAATATAAAAAATAAAATCGAGAATTTTCACATAAAAATAGCATTCGGTAGCCATTTTCACCATGAAGAAAAAATAAAGTCCGAAATTGTTTTTTTCTATAATAAAGTACATTATATAAGGTTTAATTTAATATATATATATATGTATATGTATAAATGTATCAGACTTTCCTTGAACACTATCAAAAGTTGAGTTGAAAAAGTTCTACTTTCTATGTTTTTGGAGGTTTCTCCCATTTACGGGGAACTAGGGAAATTTTTCTAATTTTCACGGTAATGTCTTCGACTAGATACGATTTGTGATCTTTTGACGTATCATTAAAAAAAATCGGTTTGTGAGAGCTGAGAAAAAGTGATAACAGACACAAAAAAAATAACACATCATAGTAAAACCAATACCTTCTCAGATTCGCATCGAAGCTAAAATGCATGTTTATATAATACCTATATAATTATGTTTTAGGGATCAAGCGATTTGTAGAAGATATCGAATTTGAGGATGTATGCAAGTGAAAATTCATTCATTTAAAGAAATTATTATTTAATAATATCATTTTCATTATCTGGTGCAGAAAATCAAATGACTGGTACAGGTATTCCACACACATAGCAGACTAAACACGATCGATATAACAAATAGTAATAAAATCAACTTGATAATAAATTCAAAATTGTATTTTATAATTTTTTTTTACTTTCAGGTGATTGTGCAAGGAAATCTCGTACATGAGTAATAAAATCAGTTTTTTAGAATAATATAGTTGTACATAGAATTGAATACATAGATCCATTTACTATCCCAGAATTCATAAAAGAACATGCGTTGAACATTGCAGATGTGTTGAAAAAATCAATTCAAAAAAATATTGCGGTAAAATGTTCATTAGATTTAGTTACAGTTTATGAAAAAATAGTTAATGTTAATAATAGTGTTAATGTAGAAGTACTCACAATTACACAAACTCTTTCTATTGCTCCTTTCGTTTTAACACCATCGAGTAATATTCCCGAGTTTAATAGTAGTAATCCTATTATTAAACATCTACAGCAGAAAAATTCTAAAAAGATTGAAACGCGTGAGTGCGGATGGGTGTTCAGGAGTATAGTTTTTTTGGATATTAATAGTTTTAAGTATGAGGCTATGAGGATAGGATGTAATTCGGTTATTCCAAAAAAATTACTCCTTAAGAATGGTTTAACAAATATTGAATTTGAGGGAGAAGACTGTTTTTTTTTTTGGGCCGTGGTTGCTAGTTTATATCCGGTTGAATCGCGTGGTGAGGATTGGACTAAGCCTGAATCCTATGCTCATTAAAATATAATGTTAAATACTAGTGGATATCACACACCTATATCTCTAACAGATATAAAAAGTAGAAAAGAAAAATAATTTAAGTATAAATATTTACACTTATGTGAATGGAAAAATTGCGGGGCCATTACATTTAACCGGTTATAAACGTAGCAATTATGTCAATTTATTGTTTATAGATAGAAATGATAAACTCTTTGGACATTTCTGTTGTAATTTTAATCTAGAGCGGTTGGTATCCACTCAGCTTTCAAAACATAACTCCCGCAAGTTTTTATGTGATGGTTGCCCGTTATATTTTACTCGAAGTTAAAATTTGAAAGGTTACAAATATAAAAAAAATCAAACTAATTGGCTGCAACGAAAAAATTACAAGAAAAGGGTCACCAACCTACTGGGCGATATAGTGTATTGTCGGACCACAGTAAAATTTAAAAAAATTAACTTTTATATATTAAAACAATTAAACAAAAATATAAAATTAATAAATACTAAAGTTGATGTCCGTTCAGTCGTTGATAGTAGATGTACACCAAAAACGCGTGACAGTTATCACATAACCATATTAATGAGGGATGATCTTATACAAGGCCGTTACCCGTACCTTATAAACTAAGGGGAGATGATTTTTGAAAGGAAAAATATACACGAGTCCATTGAAGATGGAACACGCAAAAAAAAGAAATATGATGGTTAATTTAAATAAAGGGAATTTATTAAGTAAAAAAAATTAAAAAAAAAAACAAATTAAGTTAACAAGAGGCAAAAAACCGAACGGTCAAAAAACCTCGTCTACAAATTAAAGGGGACAAAGAAAAAAAAACAGATATTAATAAAAAAAATAGTTACACCTATACCTTTATTATTAGAGAATACGATGAACGTTTTCGGGTACCCACCGGCTATTAATCGCGGAATTGCCGCTAAGCACGGCGTGTATACGCCCCAAGTAAGCGACTGGTTTTAGGCAGTTAGACTTAGCTTGCAAGACGTTGGGACACCCCGGAAAAAAATGCACTACGTCACCACATTGTACCAATAATATATACATATCACCCATAAAATATAATATAAAACCTATAAAAAAAATCACAAAAAAATATAGATATAACATGACAGGTGGTCTTGTAACACGCCTGCCATGTTGAGGGACCTAAATAATAAAAAAATAAGGGCACCCAAAAAACATGTAATAGAAAAAACTCGCCACACGTGCTTATGGCACGGCCCACTAATAAAAAAAAAACATTAAACACTAAATATACGTTACCAGTCCCGAAGGGCTAAAGAAACTGGAGGTAGGTTCAGCCGACGCCAATAAAATAAAAACTACATAATAAACAGCGGACATTCACGTATAAAAATGTGTATTTATAAAAACAGTTGTAGCGCACACAGCAAAAATCACGACTGCTACTGACGAAAATTAGCGACGACCAGTTCCGATGATGGCTAATTTCCGACAACCCGTCCGACGTTTGACCCGGCGGTCCGTTGGCGACAACACGGCTAGCCTTTAGAGTAGGGGTCAAAAAAAACTTAATACCCAGTGCCGGAAATTACTAAGAACAATTTAAATCATAAAGCGACAATGTATGCGGTGAGCAGTGCAAATGACGTTCAAGATAGGAAAGGAGCGGGGTGAATGTACACACAAATGCCGTCCATGAACCGGTTTGAAGTAGTACACATATACAAATAGGCAAAAAAATAAATAGATACTTTTGTCATGTTACAACATTACCCTTAAAATTTGAAAAAAATTCCATCGTTCCCCGTAAATGTGGGAAATCCCTCAAAAAATTACAAATTTAAAAATCGTTAATTTTTTCAATTTTTTTTACTTAAAATTGCCATAACTTTTTTAAAAATAACCGAATGATTATATATATTTTTTTATTAATACCTTAGGTATTTACCTATCATTTTATATATATTTTTGTGAACATTTCACCCTTTACCAGTCCACAGGAAATGTTTCAAAATGGTAACTTTTTTACAAAAAATTAACTTTTTCAACTAACTTTTGAAAATGTTCCGGAAAGACTGACACTTTTATATATACCTTAAATTAAAGCTAATGTAATACTTTAATTTGAAAAAAAAATTGAATTCTAGACTTGTGTTCATGGTAAAAATGACTACCGTATGCAAAAATATACAATTGTTGGGTACGCATTACGAGAGGGCGTTTTGCTACATCGCATTTCTATGACTGATAACGTCTCTCGCACTAACACCACCGGTTGTGTGATCGATTAATTGCGTTGGATGAATACGTACGCGATCGTTGTACGACATCGAGTTACTGTTGGTCTTTTTTTGTAATTTTGCGTCTGTCGCCACCATCCTAACTCGTTTCGTTTATGCTTTTACGGTGCTTGCGAGCACGTAATTGTTAAAGACACTATACATCGCCGTTGCGATTGTCGCACCCTTGTGCGTTATTTTTATCGCCCTTGCGATACGCGCATTGATAATTAAATTCGTACACCTTGAAGTACTATTCGCGCTAAAGTCTGTTCTGCCTCGTACAATTGTCACGCCAACAACTTCATTCGCATTTTATCCACATCAAACCAGTCATCATCATTAGTATCGTATAAGTAGTTTGTAATCATATTGTTTATCTAATTTTTATTTTTATTTTTGTTTTTATTTTACGCATTGTTGCATTAGTATTAAGGGACCCCCCCCCCCGATCCACAATTCTATAATAGTTTATACATATATATATGATTACTTTAATATAACTCATTATCTTGTAATTCTTATTATTTTATAATAAAAATTGATCACTTGTGGCTAACTAATGTAAGAACATTTATTACTATGTTCTTACCACTTATATTACACACGTTTTATTTCTATTTATTTAATTCGTAATATATATTAATTAGCATAGAGGGAGATGCTGATGTGACAATTCTACTCGTCTGTAGTCCGGAGCTACTGACGTCGAACTAACAAAGGGCAGTTGTGTTTGAGTGGCCGTTATAGACATAGTTTTCAATATTATTACTTTCATCTTATTTATATTATTTATAACTTAACTTGTTTTATTCAACGACCCGTCTATCGCCAATTGTCATCATAGCCAACCAACTCCGTCTCACTTGGATATCCCTACTAACCAACTGTACTAGGATTCAGGTCAGACGTATTGTACATTACATATAACTTATATTTACTAAACATCTAAAATATAACTTTACTTTGTCGTTGACATAAAACAATAGTCTAATTTTATTTAATAATCTATCCTTTGCAACTAAGGTACACGATTGCCTGTATCTCCTTCAGGCAATTAAAACTCATTTAAGGAGATAGGGATGATATTTGGGCAGACGTCGGGTAGCTTCCGATTCTTGGTTTTGACCAAGATCCTCAACTATTAAACAAGCCCCTAACATATGATGGAGGCGCCGGGTATAACGGCCACTCAAACACAACTGCCCTTTGTTAGTTCGACGTCAGTAGCTCCGGACTACAGACGAGTAGAATTGTCACATCAGCATCTCCCTCTATGCTAATTAATATATATTACGAATTAAATAAATAGAAATAAAACGTGTGTAATATAAGTGGTAAGAACATAGTAATAAATGTTCTTACATTACCCTCTCCCCTATTAAAGGTTCGACTCTGAACCTTATAAACGGTCAAAATATTAAGAAAAAGAGAAAAGAAAGAAGAAAAAAAAATGTCTAATAATGCTTAAAAAGATTTTAAGTTATGGTTCTCTTTAATAGGGGTGGGAACCTTGTCGTGTTCACGAAATTTCTTGTAATCTTGTATCTTCATGCATTCTTAAATTGTTATTTTCTTACGTAATTAGTTGTGGTATTCATTTTAATTGTTAGTGGTGATATTCATAGTATATATTATAATTGCCTCCTACGACTTATTCTGTTGTTCTCGAAGTTCGTTACCACTACAAGATGTTTGCTTTTATTTACATTTCATAGGGTAAATTTATATGTTAATTTTAGGTTACAAAGTTAGACTTATGATTATGCATTGCGATTGAATGGAAATGAATATATAAATTTTTTATATGTTTAAATTTATTTTACAATCAAAATTAATTTAAATTAACCTAATTTATAGAATAAAAACGTTGCTAAAAATTCTACAAATTTACAATTTGCTATCTTACTATTAACTACACAATGCATAATAACTTATATAAAAATTGTGATAACGGGACTATTTTATAGTTATGATACAATATAAAAATAT
>NW_026100025.1:0-9799 GCF_025091365.1 Daktulosphaira vitifoliae
CTTTATTATTTTTAGATCAAGGCCCGTTCAACTAAATTAAGGAGTTAAAATCCAAGAAAAATATTTTCTTCCTTAGAATGTAGTACAAGTTTATAAAATGTCTAACACACTATAACTCAATGCCTAATACCACTATTATTTTCTTATAAAGTTCGTATATTTTTTTGTTTAATGAGATTTATGCGGTTGTGGTATTAGTTTATTCTCTTACTGCCTAGCAGCAGTAAGTCGATACAATCGTTGTTCATATAAAATCAGCCTTTTGCAGACGACGAAAAGTTTTCTCCCAAAATTATAGACATACTTTTATGTATTTTTTTATGATCGATGAGTAACCTAGCCGAAAACATGTTACCATCAAACATACTTCGACGAGCAGTCCATAAAACATAAATGTAGCTTTTTTTTAAGGTCTTGTACTAACATTGTCTTTACGAGTCATATTTTTAGTATAAAAATAAAGCGTCTATCACAAACTAGGGTATCACAAATATTGTCGTTAACTATGAAGTAATAATATTCCTTCATCTAAAGGAGGATAGCTATTACAAAACAGGGTTTCGTCGTTTTCTCGTTCCATAGAATAATAATAAAAACCGTTCATTCAGAGATTTGCTATTATTTTGAATTTTAACGCCCCTAATACCGACTTAATAGGTCTGTTTATATTTATTAAAAAGGACCTAAGCATCCGAAATATCATTATGCTATTAAATGGTCGGTTAAGTCCTCGTTAAATTCTAGATATTTTTGTTCTGGGTCCGTTTTTTTTTTCTCTAAAATATTCGGTTTTAGCATGACCAAGACCATCAAAAAGTTTTAACGCCTAGTATGCATTGGTGTATACGAACACACGCGCATCCTTTTACCACTGAATTTTTACGGTCCGGTCGTTTTAATATACATTTAAGTCATTTAATGGGGTACTGAGTATGGATAAATAACGAGTACCGCACGAGCGACCGATGTCGGATTTATCGCCGCCCCAAACACGTCAAAAACAGACTGGAAGCGATGGCTGAAACGTATAAAAACCAATTTACAATATTCTGCTCACATCATATTAGATTATGGCTCACTCAACAATGTAAAATAAGTTTTTGTCTTGGACCACGCAAAATGTCCAGAAACCAATCGTCAGTTTTATAGCTCTTTTCCACTTACAAACGGAAAAGCAGTATAGTAAAGAAAACCATCATGCTAATACTACTACTGTTTTACTACCGCTAAGATCAGTAATTCTTAACCAATATGGAGTGGCTTAGACCTCATTGACAACACTTTTAACTTTTAAACAAATTATTATTTTGTTGAAATTTTTTTTTAATTTTAAATAATTATTGCTTACTTAGAATATGTTTAAAGCATAATTTTTATTTATCACTGAAAAAAAAAAAAAAATTATAAGTTTTACTTTTTATTTTTAATCAAAATTTAAAAATAGTTCATTTTTTAGTCTATTTCTTTCAAAAAATTTCGACACGTAGACGACAACTTTAGGATAAGTACTCATTGAGTTATCGGCATTTTAATACATAGATTGGGTATGGAACTTGGTCGGAGTATACCTACACCAGGTATGAGTTACAATCAGCCTCACTACATACTTATTTATAAGAGAAATCATTGATATTTAACCAACTTACTAACTAGAAAATGACTGGTCAATAGTAACTATAGGACTAGTTTTGACATTTTTTTATCATTTTTATAAGAAGGTGGGAGGAACAGAGCAGTTCCTTAATGACAAGAGTTAAAAATAAACAAAACCATGTATCACCACCAGTCTATACATTAAAGTGATAATAACTTACAAAATACTGGTCAAAAAGTTGTTATCGACCAGTTATTTTCTTAGATAGATAATTTACTATTTTGTAAGTTGGTTAACCATGTATTTAATTATATAAAAAATTTAAGTTAGTCAAATTTTAAGAAAGAAAGAAGAGGATAGGAAAAAAAAGTTCTATGATAAATTATAGAACATAGGATACTATTGACTTCCAAGAATAAAATTAATATTATATTTTATATTTTAAAATATGTTGCGTGAGTCATAGTTAAACATTACCATGTTCAGTGGTATGATATCGAAGGAATTGGAGTGTTAAAGAATGCGGTGAAGATATATGTGAGGGGGTTGGGGAATATTTTTCGAATATAAATAACGTTATTTACATGTGACATAATTTAAATATTGTTATTGTATATAGAAACACATTTAGAATTTATGCCATCCGCATTACCAAATTGTGCAACCCAATAAAAAATATTGAATTTAAGCCACTCCTCATCAATTGTCCAAGATATCCAATGTATGTCTCTTTAAATAGCTCTGATTGCTTGTAAATATTAGCTCCGATATAATATCCTGATAAGGTCGGAAAAAATTAAATAATTAATAATTAAAATATTAAATTTGTAATCTCATTTATTTTGGTAAAAGTTTTAAAATTCTATTTATTAGAATAAAATTTAAGAGCATGTTAAAAGTCGAGTATCTGAGCTTAAATAAAAAATATTATTTTATTATTATTCAAATGAATCAGACACCACCTACACGCAGGGGTATATAGCGTTTCAGGAAATTGAATGTACCTCGCCCATCCCCATCACCTACGACGGGTTGACATGCAATATGCCGGACCATAACTAATCCATCAATTAATTTTCACAGCCACTCCCTAAGCTCGGTGATCACTTTTGGGGTAGCGACGCAAAAGGTAATAAACAAACGGAAACAGGAAATAAAGAAATGTTTTTGTTCACCAACAATGGTGCTGTACCAATGTAAGCCAGATCGTGTGGAATAGGCATAATGCACGTCCATGCAATAGTGCTGTCATTTTTTATGAATACTCGAGTATGGAATGACCGGTCATAACCTGTGGGACGAGACGCAAAGAAATTGAGGTGAATTGCACAATCAAGTGAAAATATACAAATGTTGTTTTCTAACACGATCTGAGCATTCATATAAAAACCCCTTGTATCTAAACACAAATCCATCAGAAATGTTTTATTTTTACTTTTGTAAATTTATTATGACTAGCTAACACGCACACTTACCATTACATAAAATAACTGTGTCTTTGGAGTTTTATTAAATGTAATTTTACACTGAATGATACTTAAACATGTGTTAGCAATTCGTTTATCTCCAGCAAGTTTTGATGATAGAAGTACGCGATGACAAGAGCTAAAAGATTTCGTGGTTGTACTCAAATTTATTTGTTCAAGTATAATTAGATTCCCATCATAACAAATTGTTTCTTTTCATTAACTTGAACATCTGAGATTTGAATAAAATTAATCCTTTTGAGTATGTTCTATATATAAAAAATGATTAATGAAGCATTATTATTTATAGTTGTTTTAATTTCTTGAAATAATACTTCAAAAATATTTTTACTTTTTTTATAAATACAAATATTTTTTATAAAATAGTTTTATTTATATTAATTTAATATTAGAATTTTAATATATTAAATAAAAGAATATTCTAAATATAAGTCTACCCGTTTAAGTAAATTAACTAAGCAAAACTTTAATTATTGTAAACTTTAAAATAAATTGTTAATTTAAAAACAGCTGTAACAATTTGCTTATATAATAAAATAGATGTATTGGTTTTTATAATTATTTTTGCATTAATTGATTATTGAACGTTTTTTATCCATTGAATTCACATCCTTGATCTTATTGCGTGTTTTTCATTTTAATTTAAGCATAAGACTATTTTTAAATGATTTAAATAGATTTAAAAATACAACTTTAAAANTTTATCCATTGAATTCACATTCTTGATCTTATTGCGAGTTTTTCATTTTAATTTAAGCATAAGACTATTTTTAAATGATTTAAATAGATTTAAAAATACAACTTTAAAACATCCCAATTACACTTTGAATTTAAATTAACAATAAATATTTATAGCAAAAAAAGTTTTTCATTCATTAGTCTGCTATTTCAAATAAAATTATTTTTACTGTTATTATTTAAATAGTTATTAAATTATCCAAACTTGATTATCAAAGTGTAGATGATTATAGCAAGATAATTAAGTTATTGTTTTTTTATAAAGTTTGGCTGGACGTTTCTTTTTCTTTTTCTTCTTCCTCGCCTTAATCCCAACTATTTGGGGTAGGCCATTGGCTGGACGTTTGAAATGAAAATTAATAACAGTATTGTTAGATTGTTTTTGTTCGCGACTGAAATATTTAAACACACTTATATTTTTATGCAAATTTAAAAAATAATAATCACAAGGAAAATCGATTTACAAAGAAATATTTTCTCAAAAATCATGTACGATTCAATAATTCTGAAGAGACTTAATAATATATATTTGTGATGGGCTAATTGAACAAAATTTGGTTTTAATAATTATGTAAACATTTTGGGTATTAGGTAGTGGTGAAAGTAATCCTTTGGGACGAAGTCGATATTAACTCTTTCAGTTCTTAATGCAAAAATGATTTAGGAATCCTAAAGAAATAGTTATGATCTATTTTCTTATTAATAATTTTAAAATAAGAAGTGAAAAAGTTGAAACTCACAAGTTTCAGAGGTAATTTAAACCATTTTTATCAAGTGTCTCTTAATTAACGTGTATTTAATGCCTTCTCTTAAATTCAACATTTGCTTTTGCAATCATTTAATGTCGTGCAATGTCGTAGCATCTATCATTCATTTTAGGAGCTACAGTTAAAAATCGTTCAAAAGACATAACATAACAATGCAGCACATGAGACGTGGAAGATGTTGCAAATAGTCTACTTCAGAAAATTGTATTAATCAAAAATTACAGCGTTTAAATATTTTTTTTAACTACAGAAATCTCTTGTTTTTTTAGACTTATACTAGTGATTTATAGGTAATTTGTCAATGTGGCCTTTTAATAAAATATAAAACTATTTTTCCCTTTTAGATCCTTATCTACTCGTATTTCAAGCGTATTCGGTTGTTAGGAAACTAATAACTTTAGCGTATAATTCCTTACTGATCGAGTGCTGTGTAACGTGAGTATGGTACATACCATATTCATTCTCTATATAGACAATGAAAATGGTCACATTTATTTGATAAGACAATTGTTGTCATTATTATTATAGACATCTATACGTGTATATATAAAAAGAAGAAATCGGGGAAAACAAAACCTTATAGGGTAACAATAAATCCTATATAAATGTCACAAAATATTTCCCTAGGGTATTTGGTATACACTCTGGTCGGATAACATCGGTTTAAGTAGATTTTATTTTCTTCCCTACGGACAGTGGCGGAAAAGTAGCTTGTTGTCACACACGAATAGTTTGCTCACATATTATACACAGTTTGTATGAAGTATAGAGGCAGCCATGGCTGAAGAGATGGTATCTCAATGACTTCTCGGTAAGCACAAAGTATAATGTAATTCATTTTTTATTCTTACACTCATAAAATTAATTAAAAATGTTTATACGATCGAACAAAATAACATATTGTGTTTATTCATAGTAAAAACACATGTAAAATAGTTCAAAATTCTTAAATATATTTAAGTATTGCAATGCTATCATTATACGAGTTCGAAAATTGAATGTTGTTGACATACGAGTAAAAAAACAGTTTATTTGTTTAGTAAATTTTCATCACATAATTTATGAATTAATAATTAAAATCATAAAAGTAAAATAATCTATCATATAGATAACTATTTTTTGGAGTTGTTAGTATAGTATTTTTAAAAAAGTCAAAATTAACTATTTATTTTTCGAAGTGTAAGAACATTTATTACTATGTTCTTATCGCTTATATTTTACACGTTTTATTTCCATTTACTTAATTCGTAATACATATTAATTAGCATAGAGGTGCTGATGTGACAATTCTACTCGTCTGTCGCCCGGAGCTACTGACGTCGAACTAACAAAGGGAGGGCAGTTGTCTTTGAGTGGCCGTTATAGACATAGTTTTCAATACTATTACTTTTATTTTATTTATAACTTAACTTGTTTTATTCAACGACCCGTCTATCGCCAATCGTCATCATAGTCAACCAACTCTGTCTCACTTGGATATACCTACTAACCAACTGTACTAGGATTCAGCTCAGACGTATTGTACATTACATATAACTTATATTTACTGAACATCTAAAATATAACTTTACTTTGTCGTTGAGATAAAACAACAGTCTAACTTCATTATATAATCTATCTCTTGTAACTAAGGTACACGATTGCCTGTGTCTCCATCAAGTAATTAAAACTCATTTAAGGAGATAGGGACGATATTTGGACAGACGTCGGGTAGCTTCCGATTCTTAGTTTTGACCAAGATCCTCAAGTATTAAACTAGCCCCTAACAGAAGAGTTAAAATTTATAATTGAATTAAGATTTTAATAAGATTTTCAACTACGACATAAGCACGTCTTATGTATCTTGATCAATTTTTAGGAATAGAATGATTTTCCAATTAAATTCAATTGAAAAATATATAGTTTTTATTTGATTAAACGATTTTTTAATACGGTGGTATTAAAAACTATTGTAAGCTCTATTCAGATTGTAAGACCTTTTTCTAAAAAACATATAAATGCTCATGGAATAAACAAAAATAGGTGTTCAGCACTATTAAAAATTTAATTTTGTTGTATCATGAAGTATTTTTTAGGGGATAATCCCTGATTAATGATTTACTATATCATATTTTTTTTCAAATTAAATATTTTACATAGTAATTTTCCATAATAGCAAATCATATTTAGAATAGATGTGTTTCCTATGTTATAAAATGATTTGTGCTCTTGTTAAATCCCTGTAGGCATAAGAGTCTTATACGACTTATAAGACTACACAAAACTTCGTCTGGAGTATCATAATTTCATAACTTATTTTGTGACACGTGAAACCCTAACGGGCCTATTTATCATTAGCAGTAACTATTAGAATGTATGGTTACCCTTTAACGATCGATATGGCTATATTTTTGTCGAAATAACGAATATTTTAAAGATATTTACATTATGGCATTAATATTCAAATTTCGTATAAAATATAACAGACAGTATAAAAAAATTAATTTTTATCTGTTAAAATTATAAATTTTTAAAATGATAACACTATAAACTTTTATAGAAAAAATAGAAAAGTAAAGTTTAATTTTGTAATACAACAAACATTAGTTGCCTTAGCGGCCAGTGACGTAGCCAGGGTTATTGTTTGGGATGGGTTGAGGACATTTTTTTTAGCTTATCATATGCTTCTACTAGAAACAAATTCTCACACTGCTAATAATAATAATTGGTCTATAAAGGGAGGCAAATCCCCTTTAGCTCTTTCTTGGCTACGCTACACTTTTTTTTTGCTCTACTAATCTTTAATCCCGACCCTTCAAGGGCTAATTTCTAAATTTTAAGCCTTTGATTAACTTTGTTCTTATTATCTCCTATTAATACTATAACACGTTTTTTCAAATCTATGAACACCATACATGGCTTTTTCTTCTCCATATATTTTAATAATATTGATTAATAAATTTAACTTTAAGAGCTTTTGGTTATACAATATTTATCTGTGGTTATTTAGCAATTTAATAATGAATATTCCGTGAAATGTTTACTTGTATGATATTAAAATGTTTAGAAAACTACACAGTGTATAAGAATTAGAACAAAAAAAAAAACAAAATCTCGAGTTATAAGGACTTACGGGACGATTATTACAATAATATATTACTATAAGAGCATAATATTATGAAACACTCATTGATAGTAACATTATTTTTATTTTTATAAAATATTAGAAGTTATTAGTTAATGGTTCAACTACTACTCAGTCTTACTACTATTTACATAATGTACAGTGAAAGAAATAGGTTAAGGTTATTATTATTCAGTTGGAGAATTAAAATTAAGTAGTGCGGTAAAAAGATGAACCTATGCAAATTTAACTAATTCATTTTTATTCAGCTTTCACGACTACTTAAAAATAGTTTTATATTCTACGGTCATAATTCATAATAATTGACGTTATAAAATGAAAAAAAAACTGTAGTAAGACAATACATTAATAATTTTATTCCACCCTTGTCCCATCGCTGATTTTAATAACTGTATGCATTCAAAAGAAAATTAATGCTCTGCGATGAAAATGTCAAAAAATTAACAATTTAAATTTTTTTATTTTTTTAATTTTTTTTAGAGTAGAAGCAATAGTAGTAGTAGTAGCAGCAGAAAATTATTTAGTAAAGTCGTTATTTATCAAAGCTATTAATTAAAAGGTAACAGAGGTAAAAATAAAGAAAATGGGGAATTGTCTTACACAACCTTTTAGTATACTTCACACAAAAGATAATATTCAGAGAAGGAATAACCTTAAACGTTAGTTCTTTTAATTATACAAAACAAAATAATCTATATGTTAATGTTTATCCTGCCAAAACTCCATACTTTGCAACTGTCCGAATATCTTATTTCTTTGATACTTAATTTCATTAAAACAGAATCTGGATAGCGTCCACGGGCATTCATATTTTATTATCTCTACTATTCGAGTACCATTTTTTGGTGTACTTAAAAACTGCATTTCAGCATGAGTATAAACTGCGAAAAAATAATTAATTACAAATTTGTATTAATGCGAAAAACAAGAAGTTAAAAATGAGACGTCATATACTTTTCCCCAGATAACGTGTAGTCTCTGGCACGATTTTGAATATTCTAATTTAAATATGTCATACATACGGCAATAAAGGTTCGCGAAACATGTTCTATGATTTGATTTTATGGCATAATGTGGTATTGAGTTTTTAAATATCACAAAATTACCCACAATTTTGTTTGTCACAAAAGGCAGTTGAGACAGATACTCCTCGTATTCCACTGTATAATTCCATTGATTTAAATTGGCAGATTCATGAGTGATTATAAATTTCATTCTTGATTATAAAAAAATACATATATTAATAAAGAATATTCGTCATTAATTTACCTTTTATAACTTATTAGATTAATTTCATTATTTGATTTCAGTCTATAAAATCAGTTGCAATATTTTTCCTGCTTAATGTCGAATATTTTTTTTATTATCATAAAGGGTATACAATTCAGAACTGATAGTTTTTATAACTAAATTATTCAGAATTTATTTTGTTTAAATAAAATACATTTTTCAAAACTTATCGGATAAATAAAAAATGTAAAGTTTTTTGAACCCTAAAAATTATTCCATACCCGTAAAAATTTTTAGGGTTTACCTTGTAATATTTATTATACCCAAAAATATGATATTAATAGTAAATGACTTTCACAAATTTAAAAGTATAAAGTACAGCATCAAAGCAAAAAGTTCACAAAACGCACAGATTCTTATATTATATATGAGTTATTATATTTGTACGGAGTAAATAATTTATCGTTGACCACTAGATTTCTTCTTAAATAACAATAAGTTAAAAAAAAAAGTTGGGCTTATTAATTAGTATATATATCTCGATTATTTAGTAGTTAAAAACTTTTTAGTTAAAACCCCTTATCCCTTATAAAGGTACTAACTTAATATTTTTGAATGCTAATATACATCAATAATCTGCTTTGTTACTAGGTAGTGGTCTAATTATGAAAATAGATGGGTTGATAACAACTTTGGACCAGTATTTCGAAAATTATTAACACTTTCATAATTAAACAAAAGGAGAAGTGCAGCCATCAAATGTCTAGTGATAAAAATGTCATAATTTGCATTTCACATCCAGACCACATTTAAAAATATTAATAACTTCCGAAATACTGGTTTATAGTAGTTATCCACC